>NW_026129342.1:60509-65425 GCF_022985175.1 Labeo rohita | reverse complement strand
CAAGATTACCCCAAGATTCATTGCATGCCTGTAACAATGGGAATTTTTGAGAGAAAAATAGGTTTTAGTTTTGGATTTCGGCTTACTCAAACAGCCTTTAGGTAGTTTATACTATTAATTACGTAATATATTAAAATGGATCAAAGTGAATCCATTTAAACTGTAAACCATGTTCTGTTTTCAGACAGTTAAAAATATTTTTTTGTAGTCCAGTACAAAAGCCAAGATTTGGTTTTGATCTTGTATGTGTTTTTTCCCCTATGCCATGTCAAGTTAAAAGTTTAACCTTTTTTTTTTTTTTTTTTTTTAAACTGCAATGCGTTCTGTTTGAACAACCCCCGTTTATCCAGCTTTCTGTATTTCAGGGTTAATTCTTACATTTCAGCAACAGATAATCATCAGATTGAGCTCACCAAACAGCTCAGACTTTCCGTGACTCGACAAATGCAGATCACACATATTCACTTCATGGAAACAAATGAAGACTAATGGAAACAGACACTGACAGAGAGAAACGTTGATCTAACAAAACCCAACAAGCATGTCTGATTCTGTTAGTTGGCATCTGTCAGTGCAGTTTAAACTATAGTCTTAGTTAGGGTTAGGGTTATGTGGTTGGTCTTCATTATAGAACCTGTTGAACAGTCAGAAGGTTTCAATAAACCACCACTGATTAAAAGTGCTAATGCATTCATCATATTTTAACTTCTTTAAAAAGAAATTGTGTTTGGGGAACAAAGTTAGTTTTTTATCTCTTTAAACTCTACAGATGCACTTCCTGCTTATCGCTCTCTAAAACCACACAGGAAGAGACATTCACTGACGCACACATAAACATCCAGCGTTGTGGTTTTGGAGTCTGATAAACTATCTACAAATTCATCTGATTACATGTTAATAACCCAAAAAAATAAACAGTTACACTCATCTGACATTCTCAGTGGAGAGATTTACTTAGAGAGACTTAATATGATTAAAATTAATTAGGTAGATGTGAAGGTTAGAAAAAGCCTTAATTCTACAGTGAATCAGATCTGTATGACTGAAGTCTCCCATCATTTAATCTCATTTGACTGGAGTCCCAAAATGTTGTAATTCAAACTTTATGAGTTTACTTTGTTGTTGGTGGCTTACTTTTTCTCAGGTGTTTTATCATTTCTAAACACATAAATTGTAATATAGTTACAGCTTTTAACATCCTTACATGATGCCTCACCCCTCTGAGTGACGTTGTCTGTGATGAATCTCATGATAAACAGCTTCTGTGTCCTTTGTAGTCCTGTATACCAGTCAGAGAGAGCTGTGAGTGTAGACAGACAAACCTGACAGACATCAGCTTATTAGGAGAGAGATCCACGAACTAAACTAACGAGCTGATGATCTTAATCAAGTGTGTTAAATAAGGGAGACATGCAGAGGTCACCCAGGACCAGGACTGAAAACCACTGACTTAAGCCAGACTGTCAGGGCTCAGGTTTGATCGACCTCTCTTCTCTCCTGCACAAGGCTTTGTTTTTGTTTTTGTCCAAACGTGCTGACCGCATTCAGCTGAATGAGTTTTGCAATTAGCGCGGTCGTGCACGTATTCACAGCTGTTTGTTATTTTCTTATCAATTCTCTTTTTACTTAAGATTCTTGCTCTCACCTTTTTCTCTGCCAGTGTGTTCTGTTTCTCATGCTTCAGTCGCACATTTGCTTTGATTTTTAAGTTATGCGTTACGTTGTGTTGTTTTTTGTTTCATTTATTTCTTTTTTATTTATTTAGTTGATTCTGTTACTGCCCGGATTGTACGTACTTACTGGCCAGCTGCTTGCCTTCCTCCTGACTCTGATCTATGGTTATGTGCAGTTTTCCTGGACTGTGCTGCTCGGATCGTATGTAATGGCCAGTGTGTAATGTCACGTGTCTCTGTAATAAAGGACCCAGTTGCAGTTATATGCGCCAACAAAAAGTATTATAGTGAATAAACGAGAAACGAGCCCCCAAGCCACCAATCAGCTGGACGATGAGAAGATGATCAATAATCAATCGAGGTCAGAAAGTGAGAGGACGATCCGAGCAGCACAGTCCAGGAAAAGAGGGAGTAAAATCTTTCCGTGCCATCTCAATGGACGTGACATCTGCGTCTGACTTGTCACGTGACGTCTGCATCTGTCTTTTTTTGCAGTTTTTAGTGCATCTGTCTTTTTCTTATGCAATATACATTAATTATATATAATTTTGTCATATAATAATTTAGACATTACAGAGAAAATATAAGGTATACTAAAACAGAAAACTGATGAGAATATTGATACAGATAGAATAAAAAGGATTTCTTTTTATATTATTTATTTATTTTTAATTGGACGAGTAAATGACCAAACTTCGCTATAAGTAATACCTGCAGATGCAACGCATTTTCCTGTTAACAGTGACAATTTTACAGTGGAGCTGCATGGGCTGCTGACTGCAACATTGACATTATTACAGTATGTGACGGATTACTGCCACACACAAATATTTTTTTCCACTCAAATATGTCGTTAAAACATATTTTACTCGTAAAATCGTGATGTCGTTAAAACGACATAATTATCTCATTAAAACGATATTTTTTTCCTCATAATAACGACATATTATGTCATAAAAACAATATTCTCGTTATAGAAGATAAGATTACATTATGTGAGCGAGCTAAGCGATTGTCCGCGCTGCTGTCGCCGCAGTCCTGACATAAACGAGGATCTGCAGGAGGGATAATAGAAATACACTTTTCTGTTTTAAATGTATTTTCATATAGCCTAATGGTTTTTATTGTAGCGGCATGCTTATTAGGATTAATCTCTAATCTGTCTACAATATAATTCTATCTATAATCAGATCAAAACTGTTCTGAATAATCGACTCTGGGCTTGGAACATTATTTGAATTATCATTTGCTATTTGAATGACATAAGTCTGATTTAACAACAAATAGAATTATGAACAAAAATAAATAAAGAGAAATGACAAACGATTTTATTATCATTATTATTATTATTAGCTTATTATTATTTCGTTCTGTTTGTAAAACGGATAAACGAAAATTAAGACTGCGTTAACCTGATGTACCGCTCTGCAAATTACTCACAATAACGTTTCTTCATGCTGTTTGGCTGTTGCTAAATTTCTTGCAAATATACATATAAAGCACAACACTGCGCTAGTCGGGTCGGCTGCGCCAGCGCAATCTCTTGCATTTTGATAACAGAGGAAAGAAATTTCAATGTCTACCTTATTTATTGTACTTCCACAAAACAACAAAACGTTATAAAACGCTTTTGCAGAATAACAGGGTGCGCTGTCTGTTGTTATGTCAGACAGCTCGAAATGTCCACTTAAATAAAACAATCGAAAACAAATTTGTCACCGTACTTTGGTTTCCTCTCATCTGCAAATAAGTTCCACAAATGACAACTGACCTTTCGCTAAAACAAGATAGCCTACTTTTGCTATGTCCGACAAGTCACATGCCATGTTCTTACAGTGAAAATACATTGCGGAACGGAGCAGGTTACACAGTATAAAACAAAGTGACATCTCAAAAAGTTTGTCAAAAAGTTCAAACGATGAATAGATCCACAGTTTGGTGACTCTAGAGCCATAGTTCAAGCAGCACGAGAACTGATCCATCATCTCTTATAGTTACAGCACATAAATGAATATCAAAGGTTATGTAACTTGTTTATGTGTGATGTTAAAAACCATGGGAAAATTGAAAGAGAAACCCTGGCTCTAAAATGTTATCTATCTTCCGGGTTTTCTGCACCTATTGATACAAATAAATGCTTTTATGTGTCTGTAAAAAAAAAACATTTAGGCTAAAAAGTAAAATAAGTAAAAAATGATAATTTAAAATTATGCCTTTGACTTTCAAGGTGTAAATGTTTTTGAGTATAATTCTGTGTATACCTGAATGAACAGAAAGTAGTTTCGTTATCGCAAGCAGCGGTGCTTGCGGACGAGTTTGTGCTCACGCACAAAACCGTGTTTGTCCCAGCACGTTCAGAGAAAATTGCTTCTGTCCAGTCAGCTCAGTCTCAGCCTCCTTGTGTTAAGCCTGTTTCTCCGCGACCTAAGGAGGTAAGGGAATGTTTTTACTGCCATAAACGAGGGCATGTAATTGTAGACTGTCTCGCGCTGAAGCGCAAACAGCAACCGCCGCCTAAAAGTGTGGGGTTTGTGAATTCTGTTTCTGATGTAACTAGTGCATTACTTGGTGAGGATTGTGCTGATCCTAGCTATAAACCGTTCTTGATGAAGGGATTAATTTCGCTGTCTGGTAAACCCGAAGATCAGCGGGAAATTCAGTTACTTAGGGATACTGGGGCAGCTTACTCGTTCGTCGTTGCCAATGCTTTACCCTTGTCTGAACAGTCATTTTGTGGGTCTAGTATTTTAGTTCAGGGTATTGAAATGGGGTTTGTGAAGGTGCCATTGCATAGAATACACCTCCAGTGTGAGTTAGTTACAGGTTTTGTGTCGGTCGGTGTTCGCCCTTCTCTTCCCATTAAAGGCGTGTCTTTTATTCTTGGCAATGATTTGGCCGGTGGTAAAGTAACGCCCGCGTTAGAGGTCGTTGATCACCCTAGTCCGGTTTTGTGTCCAGATGAGTTGTCTGTGAGCTTCCCTGACGCCTTCCCTGCGTGCGCGCGCTCAGTCACGGAAAATGGGCGATCCCGTTGATTTGTCAGACTCGTTCATAGCCCCTGCGTTCACCGAAAATGTTCTTCCACCACTACAGGAAAATATCACTCATGTCAAACAACAAACAAAGTCGGAGATTTTTAAGTCAAATATTGATGATGCTCTGAGTTTACCCATGTCTCGTTCTCAGATTATTACTGCGCAGAAGAAAGATGAGTCCTTGGTGAAATGTTTTAACTCTGCTGTT
>NW_026129342.1:0-60009 GCF_022985175.1 Labeo rohita | reverse complement strand
CACAGACTGCAGGAAGCATGTTTGACGAATCAGTGGTCTGGCACTTGCATGTTAGACTCCAACACCTTTGCTTATGTGCAACAACGGATGATTCATTTTCCACTTAAGTCGAGTCTGGGGTGTGTAATATACAGTATATATTCTGCGATAATATGGTAAGTGTTGTTGTAATGATGTGCGATCTGACATAATCAAGTAGGCTATATCACCAAATCACACACAGAGTGCATGCACGTTGATTTATTAGTCTATTTAAACTTAAAATTCCAGGCATTCTAAATTGTAAATGGCAAAAATGCTTCTGTATGCTTTATTTATATAATTTAATATAGTTAACAATCTAAATTACACAATAATAACACAAAATTACACCGTTTTTCTGCAGATATCAGCATGATAACACATTTAATAATCATTTTATACAAGTTGGTAAAGCACTCAATGCGTGACGCTCCGCTCAATATTCCACTTTATGAATGTGATTTCCGTTGAGTTGCTCACGACCCATATGAATGCTCCACTCGTGTACCGCTTACGCTCAACGGAAATACAAAAACCGCTCAAATAACACCCCGACAGTAAAAAATGTATACTTGTTCCTGTTTGCAATAGCATCGCATACTGTGTTGTAACATGCTATAGTACTGCTGTACTGGACAACGCTGGTAAAATGACGCTACCCTCTCGTGACGGTATGCTCTGCTCACGTGCTCTGATAATAATAGCTTTGTAGGACTATACATTATTTTGATAATTAGTCAAAAAAAAAAAAGTTTGGCTTATAAAAGTTGGCTTGTGATTTTTTTTTAATTATTATTATTATTCAGTATCATTAATATTATTGAGTTAAATTACATAAATCAAGACATAAATCAAGATGGCGCCACGAATGGCAGCCTCTGTGCTGAGCTCCCCAGTTGTTTTAGTGTTTTTGTTAGTTTTTCCTGTTTTTTGTTTTGCAAACACAATCAGTTTTACCCGGGACGAACTGCTGAACATTCGGCAGTACACACCACAAAACCTCCTACCGGATCTCAATTATTCAGACGTTTTGCTGAAGGTTGTAGTTGGCGGTGCGGCGGCACTGATCAAACGCTTCAGGACGCGCAGACGGGGGGAAGCGAGCCGGCGCGCTCGTGAAGCTTCGACAACGCGGATTCCGAACGGCACTGCCCAGCATACATCTGGCGAATCTACGCTCTCTACCCAACAAAACAGACGAACTCCTCTTGCTCGGCTGAACGACGCGATACCGGACTGCGCGCTTCACCTGCCGGGCTATCAGCTGTTCAGAGCGGATGGCGACGCAGAATCAACGGGGAAATCGCGTGGCGGCGGGACGTGCTTTTACATCAATGAAAGGTGGTGTACAGATGTAACGGTGTTAAAGAAGATGTGCTGTTCCGATCTAGAAGCGCTTTTCATTGACTGTAAGCCGTTCTATTCGCCGCGAGAGTTTTGCTCGTTCATTCTCATAAGTCTACATTCCACCGCAAGCTCACGTGAGCCTGGCTCTACAGAAACTCGCCGATCAGATCGCAGACATGGAGCAAAAACACCCGGACTCTGTTTTAATCATTCTTGGGGATTTTAACAAAGCAAATCTCTCCCGTGAACTGCCTAAATACAGTCAGCATGCTACATGTCCCACCAGAGACAGCAATATATTGGATCACTGTTACACCACAATAAAGAATGCATATCACTCTGTCCCATGGGCAGCTTTGGGACTCTCTGATCACTGCCTGGTTCATCTTATACCATCCTACAGGCAAAAACTTAAATCTGCTAAACCTGTAGTTAAGTCCGTAAAGAGATGGACCAACGAAACAGAGCGGGTTTTACAGGCCTGTTTCGAATTGACTGATTGGAGTGTTTTTGAAGCTGCTGCAAACGATCTGGACGAGCTCACAGAGACTGTAACTTCATACATCAGTTTCTGTGAAGATATGTGCATTCCTACCAGGACTTATTTAACTTAGAACAATGACAAACCATGGTTCACTGCAAAACTCAGACAGCTCCGTCAAGCCAAAGAAGATGCTTACAGGTATGGGGACAAAGTCTTGTACAAACAGGCCAAGTACACACTGGAAAAGGAGATTAGAGTCGCAAAGAGGAATTATTCCAAAAGGCTAAGGAACCAATTCTATTCCAGTGACTCTTCATCAGTGTGGAAAGGTCTGAAAGTCATTACCAACTATAAGACACCATCCCCCAACACTGTAGAGAACCAACAACTGGCAGACGATCTGAATGAGTTTTATTGCAGGTTTGAAAAAACACCATTGACACCTCCAACAACCCTCCTCTCCCCCACTCCTGCACTTCAGATCAGGGAAGATGACGTGCGCCAGGTCTTCAGAAAGAACAAAAGAAGAAAGGCACCAGGCCCAGACGGTGTGACATCAACCTGTCTGAAAACCTGTGCTGACCAGCTGGCCCCCATCTTCTCACAGATCTTCAACAGGTCTCTGGAGTTGTGTGAAGTCCCTTCCTGCTTCAAACGCTCCACCATCATCCCCGTTCCAAAGAAACCCAAGATAACAGGACTTAACGACTACAGACCTGTGGCGCTAACGTCTGTCATCATGAAGTCGTTCGAAAAACTGGTTCTGGCTTATCTGAAGGACATCACCGGACCCTTACTGGAACCCCTGCAGTTCGCTTACCGAGCAAACAGGTCCGTGGATGATGCAGTAAACATGGGACTGCACTTCATCCTGCAACATCTTAAATCAGGGACTTATGTGAGGATTCTGTTTGTGGACTTCAGTTCGGCCTTCAACACTATCATCCCAAACCTACTCCTGCAAAAATTAACTCAGCTCTCCGTGCCTACCTCCATCTGTCAGTGGATCACCAGCTTCTTGACAGA
The DNA here is from genome assembly GCF_022985175.1 of Labeo rohita. Taxonomy (NCBI): domain Eukaryota; kingdom Metazoa; phylum Chordata; class Actinopteri; order Cypriniformes; family Cyprinidae; genus Labeo; species Labeo rohita. The sequence continues at coordinate 57,131 of NW_026129342.1, read as the reverse complement.
GAGGCAGCAACTAGTAAAGCTGAGAAAATACTCATCCAGCACTCGCACAATCAGCACTGGCACTCCTCAGGGTTGTGTCCTCTCCCCACTGCTCTTCTCCCTCTACACCAACGACTGCACCTCCAAAGACCCCTCTGTCAAGCTCCTGAAGTTTGCGGATGACACTACAATCATCGGCCTCATTCAGGATGGTGACGAGTCTGCCTACAGACAAGAGGTTAAAGAGCTGGCTGTCTGGTGCAGCCATAACAACCTGGAGCTTAACACGCTCAAAACAGTAGAGATGACAGGAGACTTCAGGAAGCACCCCCCTGCACTCCCCCCTCTCACCATCATGGACAGCACTGTAATGACAGTGGAGACATTCAGATTCCTCGGCAACACCATCTCTCAGGACCTGAAGTGGGACATCCACATTGACGCAACTGTCAAAAAGGCCCAGCAGAGGCTGTTCTTCCTTCGCCAACTGAGGAAGTTCAACCTGCCTCAGGAACTACTGAAACAGTTTTACACTGCCATCATCGAATCCGTCCTCTGCACCTCAATAACTGTCCGGTTCAGCTCAGCTACCAAATCTGACCTCAGAAGACTGCATCGGACAGTCTGGACTGCTGAGCGAATTATTGGTACAACCCTTCCTACTCTCCAAGAACTGTACTTATCCAGAGTGAGCAAAAAGGCTGGCAAAATCACTCGGGACCCCTCACATCCAGCACATTCCCTCTTTGAACTGTTGCCGTCCGGTCGACGCTACAGAGCACTGAGCACCAGAACAGCCAGGCACAGGAACAGTTTCTTCCCTCAAGCAATCCATCTCATGAACACTTCACAATAAACGCGGAACACACTATGCTATTATACATTCACTTATCCAGTTATCCAGTTATTACACATACTTATTTACCCTTCTAATTGCACCTTACGTACATAGTTAATTGTTTATTTTGTATATTGTAAAGTTATTGCTATTTTTGCACATTGTATGTCTTGTATAATTGTATATTGTTCTTTTTATTATGTCTTTTTTCGTGTCTGGTCCTGTCACTGTCATTCTATTGCACTGTGGAGCTTCTGTCACTACAACAAATTCCTAGTATGTGTAAACATACATGGCAATAAAGCACATTCTGATTCTGATTCTAAATTAAAAAGTCTTATAAAATGACTATATTAATTGATAAAATAATAAATAATTATTACAAAGCAGTTTCAGTTTCAGCCAAGAATTTTCATTTCGGTACATGCCTAGATTTTTATGTAAAAATAAACATTTTCAGGGTGATACAAGACCCCACTGTGAAATTATCTTGCTTATTATACGCCTACACTGTGTGCAGAATTATTAGGCATGTTGATATTCTGGTCATATTTTTTTTCCAAACACATTTTACCAATTCCAAACCACATCAGTCTTCATAACTACTGTTAATTTTGTGTTTAATCATTTATATGTGATATATAACTGTCCGTGAAGGCTGGAAGTGAAAAACTCCTTATATTCATGTGTACATAATTATTAGGCATGTTTTCTTTTACAGCTAAAATGAGCCAAAAAAGATATTTAACCCAGACTGAAAAGTCCAAATTATTAAATGCCCATGAGAAGAATGCAATACTAATGCATTACAAGAATTTGCAAAGTTAAGGCTTGACCATTGGACAGCGAAATGCTTGTTGGGTCTGCATGGTCAGAAAAAACAGGTGGAGAAGAAAAGACGCATGTTAACTGCAAAAGAATTAGGAATTAAGGTGAAGAATTAGGTGTGACACCATCAGGAACCGTTTAGTCTCCAGCACCACCATTTTCCAGAACTGCAACCTACCTGGAGTCTTCAGAAGTACAATGTGTCAGGTTCTCAGAGACTTTGCTTGGTAAAAAATCAAAACCCCTGACTTAATAAGAATAACAAGCTGACGTGTTGTGAAATACATGAAGAGGGTTTTTTTTTTTTTTTTTTTTTTATAGGCTTTATAGACAGATAAGTTGAGAGTGACTCTTGAAGGACAAGCATCACATCCTCTTGTACCTCTGATTCAAGAATTTATCTTCCAAAATCTGGCAGTAAGTTTTGGGAGTTCATTTTAGTCCATCTCTGCAAGTCAGACTTTTCAAGATAGGAGACTAAACATGAACTCCCAAAATGTACCGCCATTTTTAAATATGCTCCTATTCATTATTAAAACAACTATACACAAGCAGGTGAGCCCAGAATAAACGCAACACCGCGTACATTCACGTTTTCCCATTAAGAATAATCTCTACAGCTGTTTTATATCATTGTCTTTTGTTTATATTGATTTTCTATGGGAGGAAAATGTCTATTTAATGCATTACGCTCTGGGCACATCTAATGCCTTTATTATGGCGCATTCATATCTGCTGGTATATCATTTGACAACAGTAAGGATTATTTTGAATTTGGTCTTTATCATCTTAGTCCGTTTTGCCACATTAAGCGTTTGCTGGGCAAGTATAAAAGTGAAAGTTTGCGCATTGTGTTCATGGCCATATGCCTGCATTGAAGTACATTAAATTGAATTTTAATTATTATGTTTCAAATAAATCCTTCTGAAGTTGTGTTTATGTGTAAATGCGGGGGTGGGGCTTGAATTTTTTTCTTTTTATTCTGCAAAAGGGGGGCCCGGCAGAAAAAGTTTGGGAGCCACTGGCTTAGGGTGAGCTGAGGGGCTGACAGGATGCAGTGGTGGTGGTGGTGAGAATGATAGGGACACCGGAGGTTTTTTTTGACTAAAATAAATATGGGCCGTGAGCAACTCAACGGAAATCAGTTGCAGCCTGCAAATATTAGCCTGGAATGAAATATGAATCTGCAGTCACAAACTTTCAAGCAGCAAATAATTCTATTCTATTGTAAAAAAAAAATGAGTGTCAGCCTGCAAACTTGGCCTGATGAAATATGAATCTGTAGTTTCTTATTTCTCACTTGTTTCTATGATGTGCCAAATGGGGCAGGAGCAGCATTGCCTGTAGTTGCTTTTGCATTTTGTAAGATTAACCACAGAAACAATAAATGAAAGAAAAGAATCTGTCTTTAAAATTGCTTTATTAATGCAAAAACAGAAAAAGAAAATACATGGGCAAGCAAACAAGCAAGCAAAGGTTACAGATGTTTATTTTTTTTTTTTTTCTTGCAGATAAAAAATTGCTGTTAGGTTATATTAGGTTATTTTTCATGCATAAAGAATTCAAGATGCATGTCACAGCATCATCAGCTTTTCATAAGTACTCTTGAAAGTGAACTTATCAGAGTTATTGACAGCTAATTCAAGCCTCGGCAAGTCTTTAACCAGAACACCATTTCTTGAGCTGAAAATATCAGCCAGAGGGCCAGCCATTGGAGAAGGTTTGTGTTCATTACACTGTGGGCCCTGCAGACTAGGTGCACATTTCACTTCATAGGTAAAAAAGAAGGTACCATATTTAAAAGCACAAGCATCAGTCACAACTCCACTTCTAAGATCAAAAGAGCATTTACCAAGGGGATCGCTGTTCCAGTAGCTGTCTGCATCATATACTTCAAAAGTTAGTTTATTGGCCATTTTGATCTTAATAGGACCAAACTCAAATGTTTCTGGCCAATGTGGATTGTCATTATCATTAATGGTCTCAGTGCGCTTTATTTGTGAGTCATATGTAACAGTTACAGTGCCATCTGTTTCAGTATGTACATCTCCATACAGACCTTTGGCTTTGAGATTGTAGACTTTCAGGGTGGCAAGTCCTTTTGCTGTTGGACAGCAGTTAGACTTAATAATTTGACTACTTTCACAAACACAAGCACATCGGTCTTTTGCACTGCACTTCCTGCCAATATTGCAAGGCTCAGAGCAAATGTTCATGAGGGCATTTTGAATGATGTATTCTTCAACAGCTTTCTTCAGTCCTTTCCTTGCAGGGTGTTTAGTACTCAGTAAGAAATGGAGGGGTTTCAGAGAATAATGCACAATGTCAGGAAGACTTTTCAAAGACTCAAGCCATTTTTTAAAGGAATTTGGGTGTGATGAACCAGAGAAAAGCAGATCTTCTCCATTTATGTTTCCTCCTACAATCTCTGTCTGGCGCTCATTAAACATGGAGCTGAACTTTTCATTTGTGCCCATCTTCTTTTTCTTTTCTTTACAAAAATGTGTCTCTGCCTTCAAAGTTGCTACACTGTATGAACCAGAGGCTTCAACATCCAAACAGTCTTTCACTGCAGTGTCTGTAAGTCCACTCACTGCTGCCTGACAGCTTTTGATGGCTGTTATGGCTTTCATTTTTCCTCCTAATTTGACATTTGTGGTATAGTGAGTGCCATATGTGGTGATCAGGTTGTAGTAGGCATCTGGATCATAGGATGCAGGGAGTGATTTGATTGCTTCAAGAAACTCTGCATGAAGAGGAGGCTTTGCAGCTACAGAATATCTATAAAGAAACAATAAACACGTTTAAATGTAGTGGGATCAAAGAAAAAAAGAGTTTGCCATTAATATTTTAATTTCTCTGCATAGTCATCATCTTTTTAACACTATGAGTGAGTGGAAAAAAGACCCCAGCTCTCTCACCTGTAAAAATTGCATCCAACTTCATGTTTGGTAAAACTGTATTTGTCCTCTTTTGATTTTTTCATTGCAAATTTTGCTTCCCTGGAATGAGTGCTTCCAACTGCAGCTCCAACAGCCTTTACATTTATACCAACTTTCCAGCTGACTGAGAGTGCTGATGAAGAATCATTGACCACTGCTTCACTTGATTCAAAGATCTGACTGGAGACTTTCATCGAACACTTTGGCAAGGTCCTCCAGTCTACAACTGCTGCCGGTAGCTTCTGTTTTATTCCATTCATGTACTTGTTTTTGCGCAAGTTACAAGTGCCGTTTCCTAAATCCCATTTTTCTGTGTTGATCACATAAGTACCTTTTCTCTCCATGGTCACAACATCAAATCCTTCTCCAGCAAGATTGTATCCTGGAATGAAGGGAGCATCCTCACACTCTTTTGATTCAGCTAAATCTTCCTCTCCAGAAATGGTCATTAGAAGCAATCCCAAGAAAACAAAAAGGTAAATCTGGAAGTGCCCCATTATCTATATTGAGATAAGAAAATTACAATATTGGTATAAAATGTAATTGTTAATCATTTAATCATCATTTAACAAGAACAGTAGGCTAAAATTTTAACAATAATGCCTTTAAAAATGTACAGCATTTTTAAACATATAGCAAATATTTGTAAAAGCAATAAATCTTAGTATGAAAAGTTGTTTCTCTAACCTGTCTTTTTGTACAATGATTGTGTGGTTGTGGGTGTCAAAGGTTTGTGCTGCAAATAATATACCATCACGTGGCTATGACAGATCTCCTGATGTTTAACACACTGAGGGGGCCTAACATGAGCAATGCTATAAATATATTCAGTGAACACTGAAGAACATGTCTTGAATGTGTCAAGAACCTCTGCAAATTCATGCTAATGTTACAAAGCAGTTGAACAGTCATGCTCAAGAGTTGCAGACTCCAGGATATTTCAAAAGATACTGTTGTTTCAGTTTGAAAGGTTCCAGTAAATGAAAGCAGATACATATAGAGATAAATATCTGTCATCTGGGGTCACGGTGTGGTTACAGTATTTTCAGCCTCAGACAGCATGCTTACTAAGTGCCTGACATATATTTTAAACAAAAATGGCAAGAGCATCCTAAAATGATAATAGACTGGTGCTTTCTTATTTCTATCACCTTTTAAAAATAGTCATTGAGTCAGTGATTTCAGACACAGCATAAAACGGCTAAACAGTTTCAGCATTAAGTCTGTCACAAAGAAGATGAAGAAAAGAAAAAGATTTTATTTAATTAAGCTTTGTTTTCTTTTTTATTTAAAAGTGTTATCACAGAAGGTTTATTCTAAATATAAATATTTTAAAATAAAAAAAAATAAATGGATGTCAGTGGAGGATAGGTTTCACTACATTGAATAAACTGCTTTTGTAGGAAAACAGCAAAACTCAAACATTGCCATCAAACATTAATTTTGGATTACAAAATAATTGACATAAAAAATGCTGTTTTTCTTTATTTAACCCATCCAAGTACACACACACACAAACACACATATATGTTGTGTTTCCATGTTTTATGGGGACATTCAATACTCATAATGGTTTTTATACTGTACAAACCAATGTTGGGGGTAACACATTACAAGTAACGCTAGTTAGTAATAATATTACTTTTTTCAAGTAACTAGTAAAGTAACGCATTACTTTTGAATTTCTAAGAAAATATCTAAGTAATGCCAGTTCCTTTTTTCCCCATTTATTGATTGACAAGTCTCCTGTTGGGAAATTGGGAGTAAACATGTTACTGTATTCTAGACTAAATGTGAACATGCATTAATTCATCTCACTCACAAAAAACAGATTCAGTATTCCTCAAGATGAATAAAAACTGTGAAATGCAAACTCAAAATATGACACAACCCTGCAATAATTAAATATGTTAAATAAAACAAATATATTTCATGTATTTAATCCCATTTTATTAACCAGTGTCTTTGCTGCTGACCTTCAATGATCCAGTTCAACCATATTAATGAGCAAAAATTACTTAGATAAACTAACATTTGTGTTCCATTTTTATATAGCTGAAGAGTGATCTCATGCATAAATGTACTTTTCTTTCAGCCTGAGGTGAATTCATTTCACTTTTGGTGTAAAATCGTTTACATTAGGATTGTTTTATATTAAACACAAAGAAGCAAGCCCTGCCCAGACTTAAAAAGTAATGCAAAAGTAACGTAACACATTACTTTCCATAAAAAGTAACTTAGTAATGTAATTAGTTAACCCAACACAAACTGTATTTTCTATTGCCCGACACCCACCCTACACCTAAACCTCACAGGAGACACTTTTACTTTCTCAAAAAAAAAAACACAAAACAAAAAAAAACAAACAAAAAAAACTCATTCTGCATGATTTATAAGCCTGTTTCCTCATGGGGACCTAAAAATGTCCCCACAAGTATAGTGGACAGCACATTCCAGGGCCCAGTTTATGGCAAGGGGGCCCCTCCCTGACCACAATAGTGGACAGAGGTTTGCTACATTTTGATTGGATCTTGGTGAACTAACATAAGCAAACTGTCCAACGCCATCAGATACAGATGCCAGGACAACAGCCAGACATCTCTTAGAGCACAAGAAGAAGACCTTTGGTACCAAGCCCGGGAAGGACAGAACTTCCTATTGGTCAAAATGCAGTTTCTGCCCTTTACCCACCTTTAGACTGATTCCTAAGGTTTTGGCCTGTGACCGACCATAAAAATTTCTTCGGACCTCCGGATGCAGCAGCAGTGGGTGAACAAAGAGAGATCACAAAGATTTCTCTTATTCAGAGAAATAAGTATTCTTGGTGACAGTGATGTGTAGTGCAACATCTTACGTAAGTTTGTACAATGCCAATAAATTTCACAGGAGGAAAGAAGGGTGGGCAACTATGTGTCCCCCCACTCTGATAGAACCAGCCAATCACACCACAGAGATGGAGAAGCACCATATTGGAATCTCCTCATTATCGGAAGGGGGATAAAATGTACCCTTTCAAAAGACACTCCTTGTTCTGAGTCTCTGGCCTGTTACCAGGAAGGCAGCAACAGGAACAACTCCTTCGTCTTTCGTCCAGAGAGACTACCAGATACCCGTTCTGGGTCTCAGTCCAGTGAGAGAAGAGACAGAAACAGATCACCTTCGTTCTGAGTCTCCGGCACGTCCAGGAGATGCTAACAGATCAACTCCTTCTGAGTCTTTCATCCAGAGAGACTAACAGATACCTGTACTGGGCCTGAGTCCTGTAAAGGAAGAGCCAATAACAGCTACACTGTTTTGAGTCTGCGACCCGCAAGGGTGAGACAACAACAGATACCAAGTCTGAGTCTCCAGCTTTTGAGGCAGCAACAGATAAGACCACGTTCTGAGCCTCGTGCCTGCGAGGAAAGAGATACTCTACATTCAGAGTCTTCGTCCAGCAAGACAACAACAGATTCAGCATCCTGAGTCTCCATCCTAGAGAGACAATTGACCAAGTTCTGAGTCTCTTGCCCAGAGAGGCAGAAGACACACAGACATTTGCAACAAGGTTAAGCTCCGGTGAGCAAACCTTCACTTCGGGTACTTTTGCTTGTGTGTTCCAAGTTAAATGCCTTCAGCACCTACTTCGCCACCGGACTGCTCACTCGACCGCAGCGAATGTAAATATCACTTCCAAACCTCTTCCAGAGACCTTGGCATTGTTGTATATTATCAGTATATGATTTTCTAATTTACATTAGGTATTATATAGCTGATTGCAGTTGATAACAAATCTTACACATATTTGTTTGATGCATAATAAGGTTCTTCACCTTATTTGTTTCAGAGAAGCAACAGTTTATCTTTTCAGATAACAACTCTGACATAACAACATCCAACATAATCACTTGTATTTTATGAATCTTATGCACTTTATTCCTTTTCCATTCATGGTATTAATTTAGTAGTTGTTGATTACTCTTGTATATCTTTTGCTTTTGTTAATAAAATTATTTTATTACAACTTGTGTCTTCCTTGTGTTTGTAATACAGTAAGAGGTTGTACAAGTTAGAGATCCCACCAATCTTTCTTATGTGATGTACTTATAACCACACATTAATTGACACATGATCCAAGAATCATAACGTCAGCTGTGACATGAGTACCCATCACTGCACTATTTCACCTCCCTAGGTTGCCGAAAGCAAAATTCACTACACAAGGTCAAACTTTACTGGTATTACTATCCTTGTGGGGACATTTGGTCCCCATAACATGATAAATACCAGGTACATACACGCGCACACACACTGTGAACACACCCAGAACAGTGGTATTTCTGCAGCGCCCGGGGGGGGATTTGGAGGTTCGGTGCTTTGTTCAAGGGTCTCACCTCAGTTGTGGTATTGAGGGTGGTGAGAGTGTTGATAATTCACTCCCCCACTTACAATCCCTGCCGGACCTGAGACTCAAACCTGCAACCTTCGGGTTACAAGTCTGACTCTCCAACCATTAGGCCACAACTGCCCTGTCAGGTCTACAGACTATTAAAGAACCATTGTCAACAATGGAGATACGATCAACTTTTGCTTACGATGCTTTTGGGAAATGCAGCCCTGGTTCATATCCACATCCAGAGTTGAAGTGAACTCATTCCATAACAGAGTTAACAGAGTTATCGATCGATTTATAGTCTGAAAAGTCCATGCTCAATGCTAGAACCTTTATGTAAACTGGTCATGTGCCGCATTTGTCCAGTCAATGACACTGCCATCACGAATGTGCAAATATGAGAGTTATCCCGGTGTTCTGGCAATTTGTGTTACACTGTCAGATTTTGCTACCTCCCATTAAAACAGATGATAGCATAATTCAACAGCAAAAAATACCACCTATCAGCCTTTGCTTCCAGCATGATATTAATGTTGTGTGAGGCTTTATAAATGTGTACACCTACCCCAACCCTAAACCTTACCTTACAGCAATATGAAATACAGCAGTAGCTCCCAAACCTTTTCTGCCGGGCCCCCCTTTTGCAGAATAAAAAAAATTCAAGCCCCACCCCTGCATTTACACATAAACATAAACACAACTTCAAAAGGATTTATTTGAAATGTAATAATTAAAATTCAGTGTGTGATAACTTACTGAAAAAAACTAAACAAGGAACTAAACAAGGTCACTTTTAGAGTAGAAACATTAAAAGTAAAGCATGCAGCTTTACTATGTACTATTTTTTGTACTATGTAACAGCGTTCATTGCTTTTTAAACAGATTTTCTCATATTTTCTTCTCTTTGTTGTAGTTGCGATCTTTGAAGTACATTTATCATCTACTTTACATTTACCTGGCACTTGTTGTCTTTTCAAAAACTTGTCCATGCTTAGAGCAGAACTACTATGCATCATTCATTCATAATTTTACTCGCTAATGGCAATTCTCATTTCTGATGTCAATTGCACCATCTAGTGGTCTGTTATTTTGTGGTCTGTTACAAAAACCGCTACAACTGATAACAGACAGCTGCAGCAGGTAGTGCGAGTCGTCTTGAGGTAATAAAATATGATGAAATTTATATTTTGTGTTAAATTATTTACATATGTGGCAAGTAGCTGTATAATAAGCACGATAATATCACAGTGGGGTCTTGTATCACCCTGAAAATGTATCTTTTTGCATAAAAATCTAGGGATGTACCGAAATGAAAATTCTTGGCTGAAACTGAAACTGCTTTGTAATAATTATTTAATATAGTCATTTTGTAAGACTTTTTAATTTAACTCAATAATATTAATGATACTGAATTAAAAAAAAAAAAAAAAAAAAAAAAAAAATCACAAGCCAACTTTTATAAGCCACAACTTTTTTTTTTTTTTACTAATTATAAAAATAATGTATAGTCCTACAAAGCTTATTATCAGAGCACGTGAGCAGAGCATACTGTTATATATACATACACATTCATAAAGCAGTTTTTTTTTTATTGAACATATTGAATATAATATACAGTGGCACTAACAAATGTAAGTAAACAGATACCTAGCAAGGCACATGTCTAACAGAACAGATACAAGGTTCCAGTAAAAATCAAAAAGAAAGGAAAAGGAAAATATATAAGTGTAAATAGGGGTCTTTTCATCCCTCTTCATGTAGATCAAGTTCTCTTATTAGTTCAACAAGTTTCTGAGCCTTTTTACCTTTCATATATTCTAAAGACGGAAAGTAATTATAAAGAAAGTATTTTTTAAAAACAGAAAAATAAGGTTTTGCGTTCATACATTTGCATTTGTGAAGAAAAAAATTTGCCCAGAATCAACATTATATTAATGAAAAAATCATTCTTTTTATAATCTAACATTATTCCGAACATAATGTGGTTTCTAACAAAATTGGGCAGTGACTGGATTTTTGTCTCCAACCAATAAGACATATTTTCCCAGAAAATTCTGGAATACACACAAAAAAGAAAAGATGATCAGTTGTCTGTATGTGAACTTGACAGAAAATACAGACATTTTCTTCAAAATTAAACCGGTGTCTTAAAAACTCACCCCAGGGATATATACCATTAAGTATTTTGAAATGAGTTTCCTTTGCTTTAGAAGCCACTGGAAAGCTAATGTATTGTGTCCGTAGTTTTTTAATAGTTGGTTTATCATAACCTTACAAAATACTGTTGTGGTATAAAGATATTGGATATAGTACAGAATTGAAACAAGAGTGAATAAGTTTGTTGGGAAGCACTGCTTTGAGGTTGTTACCATTACAGAGAAGTGATGGGAGTTCACATGATCCATCTGGAATGTTGACAATAGTGTTTTGTACTAGACCTATAAAACTTTTTGGAATGCCTTTAAAACACGCTCAAATTGCTTATGTCCACAGTGCAAACTGTATTTGGAACAGAAGTCACTGAAAGATAACAAACTCCCATCCTCATTCATCAAATGAAAAACTGACCAAACACTCTTTTCAAGACAATCAAGAATACATAGAGACTTATACCTAAACACAATAAACCTATTGTTCCATATTGGGGTTCTGTGTGGAGTGAAATTGTGATTACATAATAATTTCCAATACAGCAAAATTTGTTGATGAAAGGCAGATAATTTGATTGGTAATCTGGAAACAGTAAAGTCGCATCTTAGTAGGAAATCAATTCCACCCAGCTTTCTAAATAACAATGCCACTGCTTTGGGCGTGTGAAATTTAGGGCAGAGCACGCCTCTGTTCACACCCTGTTTGCGTTTCATCATCTTATTTTAACGGTGGTTCGCAAACTAAACACTAGCATATAATGAAAGCATGCAAAGTGCATTTACTTTTGCTTGACTTTATTATTATTATATTATTATTATATGTGATTTCAGTTTAGTAATCCACCAGTTCCGCAAACACTTGGAAGCATACGTTAGAATCTACTTTTCAAAGCGATTGGTTGACACCCGGCATTTGCAAGTATATAAAACTGCAGACCGGAGATCTCCAAAATGGGGCGGGAACTCCAAAAGTGGGCAGAACCTCCAAAATGGAGCGGGGTCTCGTCGCGCAAAGACTTTCCCCATTGGCTCAGGGTGGAAATTGCGCAGGCGTGTCATGTGCCTGTCTGTCAAAGGGAGGAAGCCACGCCCTATTTTGGAGCACCCACCCTGTTTTGTAGTTGCCGCCCCCATGTGGAGATCTCCAAGCTGCAGTTATATATCCCTTGGCGTTTGCGCTCAAGATCTGCATAATGCTGTATTTCCACTACAGCGTCAAAACCACGCTCAGTGCTGCCGGCAATGCTACAAGGCCACTGCTTTGGGACGTGTGAAATTTAATGCAAAGTACGCCCCTGAAAAAAATGTTTACACCCTGTTTGCGTTTCATCTTTGTCTTTTAATGGCTGTTAGCAAAATAAATACTAGCATATAAAGAAAACATGCAAAGTGCATTTACTTTTGCATGACTTTTTAAATTATATGTTATTTCAGCTTAGTAATCCACCAGTTCTGCAAACACTCGGAAGCATACGTCATAATCTACTTTTCAAAGCGATTGGTTGTTGCTTGCATTTTGCGCTCGAGATTTGCATGAATTTGGGGAATTCCCCACCTTTTTGACACTCTCAGCCACTCTTAACACTTTCAATCCCATAATGCACCTCGAGCGTTTATGCTCAGCTTAAATGGAATGAATGGAAAACGCTCCGCTCCACTCGCTTCGCTGTAGTGGAAATACACCGTAAAGTTCAGGAATGCCCCACCTTTTCGACGTTGCGTTTCATCTTCTTATTTTAACGGTGGTTCACAAACTAAACACTATACCCAACAAACATGAGACGTCCACCCGACGTGCAGATCATGTCTATATTCCGACAAAGACGTTGAAATGGCGTCGTTTGGACGTCGTTTGCTCAGTGGGTAGTATATAATGAAAGTATGCAAAGTGCATTTACTTTTGCATGACTTTTTCAATAATGTGTGATTTCATCTTAGTAATACACCAGTTCCGCAAACACTCGGAAGCATATGTCAAAATCTACTTTTCACAGCGATTGGTTGATGCCCGGCGTTTGCGCTCGAGATTTGCATAAAGTTGAGGAATGTCCCACCTTTTTGACGCTCTCAGCCGCTATTAACGCTTTCTCCGTGCCGCTTTAAATCCCATAATGCACCCCATGAGCGTCTACGCTCAACTTCCATAGGAATGAATTGAAAACGCCCGCTTCGCTCTGCACGCTATGCTGTAGTGGAAATACGGCGTAACGGCATTATGGGATTGAAAGCGGCATGGAGAAAGCATTGAGAGATTGCAGCGTTGCAGATCTCGAGCGCAAACGCTGGGAGTCAACCAGTCGCTTTGAAAAGTAGATTTTGATGTATGCTTCCGAGTGTTTGTGGAACTGGTGGATTTCTAAGCTGAAATCACATATCATTGAACAAGCCATGCAAAAGTGAATGCACTTTGCATGCTTTCATTATGCTAGTGTTTAGTTTGCGACCCGCCATTAAAAGATGAAGATGAAACGCCTCTGAAAACATTGTTTACACCCTGTTTGCGTTTCATCTTCGTCTTTTAATGGCGGATCGCAAACTAAACACTAGCATATAATGAAAGCATGCAAAGTGCATTTACTTCTGCATGATATGTTCAATGATGTGTGATTTCATCTTAGTAATCCACCAGTTCCGCAAAGACTCGGAAGCATACGTCAGAATCTACTTTTCAAAGCGATTGGTTGACGCCCGGCGTTTGCGCTCGAGATCTGCATAAAGTTCAGGATTGCCCCACCTTTTCGACGCTCTCAGCCGCTCTCAACGCTTTCTCCGTGCCGCTTTCAATCCCATAACGGTGTGTTCACACGGGGCGTCAGCGTCAACGCTTGACGGAAGCTGTGGCTGAAGTTTGGCACTGACGCCATGGTCATAGCAGCGTCAGCCAATGAAATTAGATAGGAACTCAACAACAAAAACTCGGATACAGCTTCAATGTCATTCAACATGGACGCCAATTTGGTTGCATTAGCTATAGCTTGTGTGGTTACTGTGAACGTTCAACGCAAGTTGAAACGACGTGGTACTCGGCACTTCTGGGTACATTCTATTCTCAGAAAGCGAAAACAACGGGGAGAGTATCATGGACTTGTCCGGGAGCTACGTCTGGATGGGGTACTGTTTGAGCAGTACTTCAGGATGTCCCCGGACACCTTCAACGAGTTGCTGGGCAGGGTGGGACCACTGATCACAAGAGCTGATTCCATGATGCGGAAGGCAATTGGGCCTGCCCAGCGACTCGCTATCTGTCTTCGGTAAGAACAACTTTATATTACTGCGTATTCTTTATATATACACACACATACATACATGTAGAAACCAAGCTCATGGTCGTTGGTAAATAAATAAAATTGAATATCTGATAGTCCGATTGTCTGCGTAGTAAAAGGTGTGTGTGTGTGTGTGTGTGTATATATATATATATATATATATATATATTGCAGTGTCTTTACTGTAAAATGCTTTTTTTCCCCCCAGGTACTTGGCAACTGGAGACTCATTCAGAACTATCGCCTTCAGTTACCGAGTGGGCCATTCTACTGTCGCAGGCATTGTGCAGGATGTGGCCAGTGCAATCTGGGAGGCTCTGCAGGAGGCCACCATGCCAGTTCCAAAAAAGGAGGACTGTAGGGCTATAGCTGACCAGTTCTATGCACGCTGGAACTTTCCCAATTGTCTCGGAGCAATCGATGGGAAACATGTCCTCTTGCAAGCGCCAGTGAATTCAGGGTCCTTGTTCTTCAACTATAAGTCAAGCTATTCGCTGGTGCTCCTGGCTGTTGTGGATGCCAACTATCTCTTCTGTGTGGTGGATGTTGGTGGCTATGGCAGGACCAGTGACGGTGGGACACTCCGGAATTCAGCGTTTGGAGAGAGTCTGAGAGATGGTACGCTGGACTTACCACCAGATGCTGCTATCCCTGGAGCAGAGCATCGTGGGCCCCTTCCCTGTGTCTTTGTGGGAGATGAGGCCTTCCCGCTCACTACAAACCTCCTGCGGCCATACCCTGGACATCACATCCCACCAGAGAGAAGGGCATTCAGTTACCGCCTCAGCCGTGCTAGGTTGGTAGTTGAGTGTGCCTTTGGCATCCTCTCTGCTCGCTGGCGGATGTATCGTCGTGTCATCGCGACAAGTCCGAAGGTTGCTGAGGCATGTGTGCTGGCCACATGCGTGTTGCACAACTTCCTCCGAAAGAAAATGCTGGAAGGTCGGAGATGCACACCCACAGCTGCACCTGCCAATGAAGCACCTTCAGCTCCAGAGAGATGCACCAAGGATGGGCTCCAACAATGCAAGCCGTAGAGCCATCCAACTCCGGGACACATACTGCGCCTATTTCAGCCAGGAAGGTGCAGTGCCATGGCAGCCGAGTGCATAGAGGACTCCAAAGGCTCTTTTCAGAGCCCATTAAAGGCTCTTTTAAAAGCAACCAACAGCTCTTTTAAGAGCTACCTACACTTTATATGAAAAGAGCACATTTCAATTATGTCATAAATGTATAATATTATTCTGTATTTTATTCCATTGCCTTGAATGACAATCTGTTTTATGTGTGCATTTTTAGGTTTTTAATCATGATCTGTGCAGATTTCTGGAGAGAACATACAAAGGTCTGCATCTGTTAGTACTGCTGATGAGGTAAGTAAAAATGGCATATATATGCACATGTACACATGCACATATATATGTGTGTTTATGTATATATATACATATATATACATATATACATATATACATATATATATATATATATATGTATATGTGTGTGTATATATATATATATATGTTTATGTATGTATGCATATATGTGTGTATACATGTTTTTTGTGAGAGAAAACACAGCACAAGCATGAGTTCAGTCTAATTGGTTTATTTATGCAAGTAGAAATGTGTGTGAATGTGTGAAAACAATAATTTTTAATTATTATTATTATTATTATTATTATTATTATTTATAGTATTTATTTTATTTAATTTTTTTATTACAGGACGACGTCAGCAGCCTCCAGTTCTGCCTGGTACACAAGTTGGTGGATCTCAAAACGCAGCCTTGCTCTTCTCGTCAGAGGAAGTCTGCGAATGGATGGTAAGAGGCTTTTAAAGAAGATTTCATCTTCATCCTCTGGAGATGTTTGAGGCAGTGGGGGACGTGGCAGTGAAGCCATCTGTGTCAGGGGTTCGATTGCTGCTAACATTTCCCTTTCAAAAGCGGACATTTCATGTCCCTTTCTTTTCCTTCCCTTGTTTGCAACCCTGGTTTCCTCCTGCTCCGTCTGCCTTCCTGCCATGGTCTGTCTGCCTGCCTCTGTCTGCCTGACTGTCTTCCTCATTCCCTGTCTCATCTCTGCCTGCAGGTGCTTGCTGGGAATTGCTCTGACTGCTTCCCTCGGCCTGGCTGTCCTCTGGATCTGGACTGAGGGATGCTCGGACAGAAGATGAGCTGGGTAAAAGGGATGGAGGCCTGTGGACATTACTGGATGTCTCTCTATCAGTGATAAATGGCGTGAGAAACCCCATCACCGCCATAAATCGCCATGGCTGTGTGACCGAGGACCCTGCTCCACTCCTTCTCATCTCCCTTTCTTTGTTTTTCTTTTTTAAACCTGTCTCTCAAAGACTTCCACCTGGTCTTGCATATGTCCTCTGAGATGCAAAAAAAGAGAAATAAACAGTTCCTTCATATACACGTGTTTGTCAATTATTTATAAAATGTGTAGTTATGAAACAAATATGAATATTGGGGAAAAGAACTGTTTAATAACATTAATAATATAAAAACCCTGTATATATTTGTATATTTATTATATATAATAAATAGTAAAAAAATCACCCACCACTCTGATCATGTATATATTTTTTACATGAAATTTAACCTAAATTTCTGATGGCGCGCTATTCTTGGCGGTACATTCTATGTATGGTAGTTGTCATTCACGGGTCCAATACACACCAGATTCACCAACGGCCTCTGCCACCTCCTTCCTCGCCTGGTCTCTCCGGTATGAATCCCGGTACATAAAAAGTGTTTGGTCATAAAGGACCGGGTGATTGCCCACCGCAATAATTAGTTTGTCCTCCATTTTAAAATTTATCCTCAGTTTGCTGCTCTTGAACAGGATGAACGTGATTGGCTGCCGCCTGGCTACTGTATTTGCATAGAGCGATCCTGATTGGCTGACACTTCCGTCGGCGGCGCTTCACTGGCGTTGCTCGCGGCAGAAGTTGAAAAATTCTCAACTTTTGCCGCGAGCAACGCCAGTGAAGCGCCGCCGACGGATCCACAATGCTTTTCGGCAACGCTTGACGTCACCCATTCAAAGTCAATGGGAAGCGTTGACGCTGACGCCCCGTGTGAATGCACCGTAATGCACCTCAAGAGCGTTTACGCTTAGCTTCCGTAGGAATGAATGGAAAACGCTCAGCTCCACTCCACTCGCTACGCTGTAGTGGAAATACGCCGTTACGCTGTATTTCGCTGTCAAATCTAAGCTCAGTGCCGCCGGCAACACTACAAATGCCACTGCTTTGGGGCGTGTGAATATACGGGTAGAGCACGCCTTCGAAAACAATGTTCACACCCTGTTTGTGTTTCGTCGTCTTCTTTTAACGGCGGTTCGCAAACTAAACACCTTATTGGCGCCATCTAGGTACAACCTACAATTCAAAGTGATGAACCATTGCCTGTACAGACAGTCTTAAATACAGCACACAAGAGTGAAACAAACCCAAAATAAAAGGCATCAATCATATGTGAAATAAATGAACACACCTTTTTTTCACTCCCTTTTTTCGGCTTCATTGCTATGATTAAACTGTTGCGAATGCATATGATTGTGTATTTTTACATTCTAGACATGATTGCATGCAGTATAATAACATGCTATAATAATGTTCATAAATGTTATGTTCATAAACATAAATTATTGAAAATAATCAAATAAAATAACATTACTGATTAATGTTTGGCATATCCTACACGTTTCTTTAATTACGTGCCTTCTAATGAACTAGACTAATAAAATTAACCAATTTTGGGCAGAAATGGCATCCACCACTGTTTGTCACTTGTCATCATGGACTATATTACAAAGATAGTAAGTAATTATCACTGTTCTTCATATGAGAAGGAGACGGCGCCGCCGCCATCGTTTCTGGGTACATATTCGCTGGTACCGCGGGTCATACGGCGAATACCACTGTTTGGTCCAGGAACTTCATTTTGACGATTTGTCTTGTTTCAGCATTATTTTAAGGCTGAACGAGATGAGCTGCTGACCAGACTGGCACCCAGGATAGCGATGCAGAATACGGCGTTTTGTGCGGCAATTCCCTCAGCCGAACGCCTTGCCATTTGCCTACGGTGATGCCCATTATTTTATACCCATTATTTCATGTCATATTTGATTTGTGTATTACGGGTCTATACTTATTTAGTTGTTAATTGGAAAACGGACTTCTCACGTTACAAAAATTCTTCAAAAGGCATTTGTGTTCAGTATAGATTTCAGATACTTTTAATCCAAAAAGTTACGAATTAATTAATTATTGCTCCAGTTTACTTAGTACATTTCAGTTGAAATTACATGGATTCATTTATTTGTTACTTTTGTAAAGATTTCACTTGCCATCATGTTTTGCATAGGCATAGAGATGAAATGAAATGTTGAAATGAAGTGTTATTTTATGTATTTTTATTAGAAAGATGAGAAAACTGAGAGACTTACTAATGTTTAATGCTGTATTATGTTGATATTTAAAATTTTCTGTGATGGATCTGTTAAAACAAATTTCATTAGGGGGAAAAAAAACATTGTTGACATTTTTGCAGATTTATTAAAAAAGAAAAACTGAAATATCACATGGTCCTAAGTATTCAGACCCTTTGCTCAGTATTTAGTAGAAGCACCCTTGATCTAATACAGCCATGAGTCTTTTTGGGAAAGATGCAACAAGTTTTTCACACCTGGATTTGGGGATCCTCTGCCATTCCTCCTTGCAGATCCTTTCCAGTTCTGTCAGGTTGGATGGTAAATGTTGGTGGACAGCCATTTTTAGGTCTCTCCAGAGATGCTCAATTGGGTTTAAGTCAGGGCTCTGGCTGGGCCATTCAAGAACAGTCACGGAGTTGTTGTGAAGCCACTCCTTCGTTATTTTAGCTGTGTGCTTAGGGTCATTGTCTTGTTGGAAGGTAAACCTTCGGCCCAGTCTAAGGTCCTGAGCACTCTGGAGATAGTTTTTGCCCAGGATATCCCTGTACTTGGCCGCATTCATCTTTCCCTTGATTGCAACCAGTCGTCCTGTCCCTGCAGCTGAAAAACACCCCCACAGCATGATGCTGCCACCACCATGCTTACTGTTGGGACTGTATTGGACAGGTGATGAGCAGTGCCTGGTTTTCTCCACACATACCGCTTAGAATTAAGGCCAAAAAGTTCTATCTTGGTCTCATCAGACCAGAGAATCTTATTTCTCACCATCTTGGAGTCCTTCAGGTGTTTTTTTAGCAAACTTCATGCGGCTTTCATGTGTCTTGCACTGAGGAGAGGCTTCCGTCGGGCCGCTCTGCCATAAAGCCCCGACTGGTGGAGGGCTGCAGTGATGGTTGATTTTCTACAACTTTCTCTCATCTTCCGACTGCATCTCTGGAGCTCAGCCGCAGTGATCTTTGGGTTCTTCTTCACCTCTCTCACCGAGGCTCTTCTCCCCCGATAGCTCAGTTTGGCCGGACGGCCAGCTCTAGGAAGGGTTCTGGTCGTCCCAAACGTCTTCCATTTAAGGATTATGGAGGCCACTGTGCTCTTAGGAACCTTAAGTGCAGCAGAAATTTTTTTGTAACCTTGGCAAGATCTGTGCCTTGCCACAATTCTGTCTCTGAGCTCTTCAGGCAGTTCCTTTGACCTCATGATTATCATTTGCACTGTGAGCTGTAAGGTCTTATATAGACAGGTGTGTGGCTTTTCTAATCAAGTCCGATCAGTATAATCAAACTCAGCTGGACTCAAATGAAGGTGTAGAACCTTCATCATCTCAAGGATGATCAGAAGAAATGGACAGCACCTGAGTTAAATATATGAGTGTCACAGCAAAGGGTCTGAATACTTAGGACCATGTGATATTTCAGTTTTTCTTTTTTAATAAATCTGCAAAAATGTCAACAATTCTGTGTTTTTCTGTCAATATGGGGTGCTGTGTGTACATTAATGAGGAAAAAAAAAAGAACTTAAATGATTTTAGCAAATGGCTGCAATATAACAAAGAGTGAAAAATTTAAGGGGGTCTGAATACTTTCCGTACCCACTGTATATGTATATATATATATATTTGAAGTTGTAGCAACAATCAACAATTCATTTGTTTAACATTCATTTTATTACAAAAACTGCACAGCTCTTGTAACAGTGTATATTTCTGTTGTTGCAGCTACCTTGCCACTGGTGATTCATTCACCACAATAAGCTACAGCTACCGTGTGGGTGTCAGCACAGTGGCATGCATTGTTGGTGCAGTGTCCCAGGCTATATAGGAGTGCCTGTTGGATGATTATATGCCTGTGCCATCCACACAGGAATGGAGCAACATCGCTGCAGGTTTTCTGGAGCTATGGAACTTCCCAAACTGTGTGGGTTCCATTGATGGCAAGCATGTTGTCATCCAGGCTCATCCAAACTCATGTCTATGTTTCACAACTACAAGGGTACATTTTCTATTGTGCTTCTTGCAGTTGTGGATATGGACGGAACAGTGATAGTGAGACCCTGGCCAACTCTGCCTTTGGTGAAGCCCTGAGAAATGGCACTCTTGATCTCCCACATGACTGTGCATTACCAGGATTACAGCACTGTACTCCACTGCCACTTGTGTTTGTGGGGGATGAAGCATTTCCCCTCCAGAGAAACCTCCTGCGTCCCTTTCCTGGGTGCAATCTTTCCAGGGAAAACGTATTTTTAACTATCGTCTCAGTTGTGCCAGGTTGACTGTGGAGTGTGCCTTTGGCATACTAACAAGCCAATGGCGTATGTACCGTTGATTGCTCACTATCAATGCAGCAAAGGCAGAGGTATGTGTGAAGGCCACCTGCATCCTCCATAACTTTCTGAGGATGTCTAAAAGAGGGACCAGGAACCACCCATGTGTTTCTTCCTGGCAAAAAGAGCGGTCAGCAGCACTGCAGGAAGCTCCAAGACATGCTGCGCATGTTGCCATTCGCATCAAGGATGCATTTTCAACTTACTTCAGTGCAGAGGGTTCTGTGCCCTGGCAACATCTTGTGCTGTAGCTAGCTGGCAAAAAAAACAGATCTTTTAAGAGCTACTCACAATACTCACAAAAAAGCAAATATTCCTTATGTGTAAAGGAAATGTTGTAGTCAGACATAAATACTTCTGTTCTATTTACTCGCTCTCATGTCATTCCAAAT
Organism: Labeo rohita; assembly: GCF_022985175.1. NCBI lineage: Eukaryota > Metazoa > Chordata > Actinopteri > Cypriniformes > Cyprinidae > Labeo > Labeo rohita. Next base: position 35,604 of record NW_026129342.1, on the reverse strand, counting down.
TCTTTTGAGCTCATTTCTTCTCATTTCTTTTCGGGTTCATCTTTATATTACACAGCAAAATTTCTGGTGTTGTAGAGAGTTGTTTTTATGGAGTTAATTTTCCAGTGTTGAAAAATGTTGATTCTGGTGTTGATTTGAACGACATGAACACTTGCAGTGTGAGTCAGTGTTCAGAGTCAGTGTTATTACAACAAGTTAATATAATTGACACTAGTGATGAGTTGATCCTATTTCTGGTCCTTGCACATTATTTCCGTTTTGATTAATGGCGGATGGCCACGAGGAGCGGAGACGGTCAAACACAGGTATAATATATTTTTAACTATTTAATTCTGCTGGCATACCTGATGGTAAATATATTAATACTTAAATGTGTGACGTGTTTATACATTTTTTTTTAAGGCTTTCATAATATAATAGTGTAAAAGATTTATCTGTAGGTCTGTATGAATTAAGCCTTGACAGACATAAATCATCAAATTGTTTTGCTTTTCTCTCCTAGTCACCCACAAGATTCTCAAACCTCAGCACAAGTGCTCATTCTTTCATTCTCCTCAGCTGACCATGAAGAGGCAAAATCAATAAGCATCGGCCAGCAAAAGCTTTCGGATAAATGCTAAGGCAAATGGGTATGTGTGCATGTTTTTGTCAACATTTGATTTGTCTGTGTAATAATTCCCTTCCATCATTTTACTAGTCTTAAGTTGTCACCTGTATTGTTGTCATGTTTTATCAGATTGTCCAAGATAGCCTGGAAAAACAGTCCAGTGATGAAGAAAATTAGGATGAGACGGACTTGTGCACTTCCATAAGGTAAAACTCGATACTGTTGCAAAGTTTGTTTTTTGTTTTAATTATAAGTTTTGATGTTTTGATGATTTACTGAAATCAGAGTAGTCATGTACTCACCCTCATGTCATTCCTAACACTTAAGACTTTTGTTCATCTTCAAAACACAAATGTAATTATTTTTATGAAATCAGAGAGATTTGTCTCTTGATTGGCAAATACCATTATGATGCTTCAGAAAGTTCATAAAGAGATTGTAAAACTAATCCATGTGAATTGTGTGGTTCACTTTCTATGATAAACAGATTGAATTCAGGCTTTTTATTCACATATAAACATTTATCAACTGAAACATCAGATATGGTAAACGGAAGCTCAAGCATGAGAACCAGTGAGATTCATTCTCATGTTATGCAGTATCATTTGAGCTTTCACAGGAACCGTTTGTTTGCTGATCGCCATTTGTGAATAAAAGCCTACTTTCAATCTGTTCAGTATATAAGGTGACTGTCTCATCAAAAAAATTGGACTAAACTGCTCAACTCATATAAATTAGTTTTGCGATTTCTCTTTAAGAACTTTTTAAGCATCACGGTGTGTTACGTGCTGTGTTGTTGTTATGTGTTTTCCCCGCTGTCTTTTCTTCTGTTTACTTTCACTTTTCGCAGTTACCGGTCATTGGTCCTGTCACCTGTCAATCTTCATTTACTGCTGACATCATCCATCCTGCCACCCCCAATCGGACAAGACCCTCCTAGATAAAAGTGCACGCCAGACCACCCACAAGCCCCCATGTTGTTGCTGTTTTGTACTGTGTTTCTCTTTGCCATCACACATAATTTGTTATATCCCCTGTTAATGTTGTTTGGTTTTCGTGTACGTCTCTTGCCCAGTTATACATTGTTTCGTTCCCTCTTCCCTCACTGTACATATTTTTTGAACACACGTTATATGTTACTAGGCCGGGAAGACGCGGACAGGTAAGAACGTCACGTGACATACATTGCAACACGTAGGAATTCCATCCTGTATAGTACATTAGGTTAGGGGCGAGTGCCACCCTTTGTACTTTTGTTTACTGGATAGAAAGTGTAGTTTAGTTAGGGCGTCTCAGACGCTGAAGACTTTTAGTTTCTACATTTTCTTTTCATAGTCAGGATTAGTGGGGAGGGATATTAAGTTAGAGGGTTTTGGTTTTGTTATTTTCTTTAATTTAGCACCGCCCACGTCCCTTCTTCCCGTTCCCTTTGGTTTGTGTTTTGTCTACTCGTAAATACTGTACATACTGTAAATATACACCACTCTTTTGGATTTCACTCCACTCTTGTACCTTTTCACATTTAATAAATATTGTTGGTTGCACAGTACTTTTGTCCGGCGCACTGCTTTATGTATATGTGTTTTTTTTAATGTCTATATATTTCCTAAATGTTCGACCCCAGAACCCCTAGACCACCTTGGGGACGTAACATTTATGGGGGCTCGTCCGGGATATTTAAAACCCATTCCAAGACATTGAAAAAAAGCATACATATAGCTTGTGCTGGTGCAGAAGGGACCGTGCGTCTCATATAGTCGTTTGTGCAGGAAGCGGTGTTGCGTGTGATGTGTAGTGTTGCGCTGTCTGTAGTGTGTCTGGTACTGGCAGTAAGCATGGCTCTGTTTGATTTACAATCATTTATTAAGCATCCATCAATAGAACAGTTTGATAGTTGCAGAAAAGATGATTTGTTGAAGATAGCGGACCATTACAAAATTTCTGTGGTAAGACAAGCTCTTAAGAAAAATATTAAGCATGCTATATTCGAAAGGTTGGTTGAGTTAAAGATTTTCGAGATGCCTGGCGTTGATGCTGGAGAGACCGGGCCTCTTGGCGCTGACGCGCGGCCGCTTAGTGCCGGGATGTTGGATGAAGGGCTGAGCGAGACTGGTGCCGAGGCTGAGGCGGAGTCCGAGGCCAAGGCCGTCTTGCCGCCTTTTGATCCGTTCTTCCTTCTCTCTTTTGGGTCTAAGGAGGAAGGACGATTGAAAGTCCGCCTGGCCCGTTTACAGTTTGAGGCACAGGAAAGGGCTCAGGCGCGTCAGGCTGAGATGGACCTGAGGCTCGAAATCCGCAGGCTTGAGATCGAAGCTGAGAAAGAGGTGAAGTTGCGACAGCTTGAGCTGGATACATTAAAACTTACTCCTACAGCTGCTGCGCAGCCCACCTGTGCTGATGCTTCTTTTGTTGCTCCGGTCGTAGATCCATCCTCAACCACCTTCGATGTTAGCAAGCATATTGCTTTAGTGCCTCCATTTAGGGAGACGGAGGTAGATACATATTTTAGCGCTTTTGAGCGTATTGCATCTTCCTTACATTGGCCGAAAGATGTGTGGTCCCTTCTTCTCCAATGCAAATTGGTTGGCAAGGCCCAGGAGGTCTGTTCCACGCTGTCCTTAGAGGAGAGCTTGCAATATGAAATTGTTAAATCTGCCATCCTCCGTGCTTATGAGCTTGTACCTGAAGCATACAGACAACGGTTCAGAAATCACAAAAAACTTTCTAGTCAGACATTTGTTGAGTTTGCGCGAGAGAAAGGCATTCTCTTTGATAAATGGTGGAGTGCAAGTAAGGTAACGGACTTTAATTCATTAAGAGAATTAATTCTGTTGGAAGAATTTAAGGATTGTTTGCCTGAACGCGTTGTTGTATACCTGAATGAACAGAAAGTAGTTTCGTTATCGCAAGCAGCGGTGCTTGCGGACGAGTTTGTGCTCACGCACAAAAACGTGTTTGTCCCAGCACGTTCAGAGAAAATATACTTCTGTCCAGTCGGCTCAGTCTCAGCCTCCCCGTGTTAAGCCTGTTTCTCCGCGACCTAAGGAGGTAAGAGAGTGTTTTTACTGCCATAAACAAGGGCATGTAATTGCAGATTGTCTCGCGCTGAAGCGCAAACAGCAACCGCCACCTAAAAGTGTGGGGTTTGTAAATTCCATTTCTGATGTAACTAGTGTGTTACCTGGTGAGGATTGTGCTGATCCTAGCTATAAGCCGTTCTTGATGAAGGGGTTAATTTCGCTGTCTGGTAAACCCGAAGATCAGCGGGAAATTCAGTTGCTTAGGGATACTGGGGCAGCTTACTCGTTCGTCGTTGCCAATGCTTTACCCTTGTCTGAACAGTCATTTTGTGGTTCTAGTATTTTAGTTCAGGGTATTGAAATGGGGTTCGTGAAGGTGCCTGTTGCATCGAATACACCTACAGTGTGAGTTAGTTACCGGTTTTGTGTCTTCGCCCTTCTCTTCCCATTAAAGGCGTGTCTTTTATTCTTGGCAATGATTTGGCCGGTGGTAAAGTAACGCCCGCATTAGAGGTCGTTGATCACCCTAGTCCGGTTTCGTGTCCAGATGAGTTGTCTGTGAGCTTCCCTGACGCCTTCCCTGCGTGCGTTCTGACGCGCGCTCAGTCACGGAAAATGGGCGATCCCGTTGATTTGTCAGACTTATTCATAGCCCCTGCGTTCGCTGAAAATGTTCTTCCACCACTACAGGAAAACATCACTCATGTCAAACAACAAACAAAGTCGGAGATTTTGAAGTCAAATATTGATGATGCTCTGAGTTTACCCGTGTCTCGTTCTCAGATTATTACTGCGCAGAAGAAAGATGAGTCTTTGGTGAAATGCTTTAACTCTGCTGTTGCTCCTGACAAGATTAGCACCGGAAAAGTTGCTTATTTTGTGGAGAATGACTTGTTAATGCGCAAATGGTGTTCTAATACTGACAGTGATGCTGAATGGAATGTTGTGTACCAGATTGTCATTCCTTCTGCTTATCGTCAGCACGTACTGTGTCTAGCTCACGATCATGTGTTGTCAGGTCATCTGGGTATCACAAAAACATACAATAGAATCCTTAGACATTTCTTCTGGCCTGGAATAAAAAAAGACTTCGGTATTACAACACGACATTAACGTTAATAATTTCCCCCCTATCAAACAACATGCCTACCGTGTTAATGCAAATAAACGAGTTGTCATGAGGAAGGAAGTCGAATACCTAGTAGAAAATGGTCTAGCCGTTCCTAGCTGTAGTCCATGGAGTTCGCCATGTGTTCTTGTTCCCAAACCAGATGGAACTTTCCGGTTTTGCACGGATTATCGAAAGGTTAACGCTGTCACAGTTCCTGATTGCTTCCCTCTGCCTCGTATGGAGGATTGCATTGACAACCTTGGTTCCGCCTGCTTTGTTACCAAATTGGATTTATTAAAAGGTTATTGGCAGGTGCCGTTAACTCAAAGAGCTTCAGATATTTCTGCCTTCGTAACACCTGATCACTTCATGCAATATAAGGTTATGGCCTTCGGGCTACGCAACGCGCCGGCTACTTTTCAAAGATTGGTTAATACAGTGTTGGCTGGTGTCCCAAACTGCAATGCATATTTGGATGACTTAGTGGTTTACTCATCTGAGTGGTCAGAACACATTTCTCTGTTGTACACTGTCTTTGATCGGCTCACTAAAGCTACGCTAACTTTAAATTTGGCCAAATGTGAATTTGCTCGTGCAACAGTTACCTACCTTCTGGCCTGGAATAAAAAAAGATGTTGTGGAATTTTGCCGAACTTGTCATACTTGCCAGTGTATGGGAAAACCAAACCAGGTTATTCCTCCGGCTCCCCTCTCTCCCATTCCAGTGATTGGAGAGCCATTCGAACATGTTATCATTGATTGTGTAGGCCCGCTCCCTAAAACAAAATCAGGGAATCAGTTTCTGCTAACAATAATGTGTATTGCTACCCGGTTCCCTGAGGCCGTCCCACTTCGCAAAATTACTGCTCCTGTCATTATCAAGGCGTTGGTCAAATTTTTCTCTACATTTGGCTTACCAAAAATTGTGCAGACAGACCAAGGGACAAATTTTATGTCCAAGATTTTCAATCAGGTCTTACAATCACTTTCCATCACCCACAGAGTTTCTTCTCCCTACCATCCGGAAAGTCAAGGTTTGCTGGAAAGATTTCATCAAACGCTTAAGTCTATGTTAAAGAAGTACTGTGCGGACACAAGTAGAGATTGGGACGAAGGAGTACCGTTGGTGTTATTTGCAGTGCGCGAAACGGTTCAAGAGTCGCTCGGGTTCAGTCCCGCTGAGCTCGTTTTCGGGCATACTGTTCGTGGTCCACTCAAGGTCCTAAAAGAAAACATTTTGGAAATTGAGGCAAGTCCTAAGACTAATGTGCTTAATTATGTTAGTCGTTTTAGAGAACGTCTACATAACGCTTGCAACCTGGCCAAAGAATCGCTGGTAGCTGCGCAGAAAGTCATGAAGCAACAGTATGACACGAGGGCGGTCCCACGATCTTTTCAGGCTGGTGACCAGGTGCTTGTACTATTACCAGTCCCAGGTTCTGCCTTGTCTGCCCGTTTTTCTGGCCCATACGCAGTGCAGGAAAAATTGAGTGAGACAGATTATGTCATTTGTACCCCTGACAGAAAACGTCAGTCACGAGTGTGTCACATTAACATGTTAAAACCGTATCATCTTAGAGAAAATCCACAGGGAAAAACTTCTGAGCAAACATCCACACCTGTTGTTTCCTCTGTTGCAGTGGCAGTTAGTGCGGATACATCTTCTGCTCGAGGATCTGGTGGTGCTGATGAGGATGGTCTTGTGTTGCGCAATGCCCCTCAACAGTGCGCCAGGCTAAGCAACTCAGAAATGTTAAAAGAATTGCCTTCACATCTCTCCCATTTATCTGAATCACAACGACAGGACATTATCCAGTTAATTCAAAATTTTCCCACTCTCTTTAGTGATATACCTACACAGACTTCGGTATTACAACACGACATTAACGTTAATAATTTCCCCCCTATCAAACAACATGCCTACCGTGTTAATGCAAATAAACGAGTTGTCATGAGGAAGGAAGTCGAATACCTAGTAGAAAATGGTCTAGCCGTTCCTAGCTGTAGTCCATGGAGTTCGCCATGTGTTCTTGTTCCCAAACCAGATGGAACTTTCCGGTTTTGCACGGATTATCGAAAGGTTAACGCTGTCACAGTTCCTGATTGCTTCCCTCTGCCTCGTATGGAGGATTGCATTGACAACCTTGGTTCCGCCTGCTTTGTTACCAAATTGGATTTATTAAAAGGTTATTGGCAGGTGCCGTTAACTCAAAGAGCTTCAGATATTTCTGCCTTCGTAACACCTGATCACTTCATGCAATATAAGGTTATGGCCTTCGGGCTACGCAACGCGCCGGCTACTTTTCAAAGATTGGTTAATACAGTGTTGGCTGGTGTCCCAAACTGCAATGCATATTTGGATGACTTAGTGGTTTACTCATCTGAGTGGTCAGAACACATTTCTCTGTTGTACACTGTCTTTGATCGGCTCACTAAAGCTACGCTAACTTTAAATTTGGCCAAATGTGAATTTGCTCGTGCAACAGTTACCTACCTTGGTAAAGAAGTTGGCCAAGGTCAAGTTCGTCCCGTTGCTGCCATAGCCGAATTTCCTGTTCCCAACACCAGACGCGAGTTGCGTCGATTTTTAGGCATGGCTGGATACTACCGCAGTTTTTGTCGAAATTTTTCCAGTGTAGTTTGTCCCCTCACAAATCTGCTTAGTCCATCCCGGCAGTTCATTTGGTCAGCCGAGTGTCAACAGGCATTTGAAAGTATTAAAGCATTGTTATGTTGTGCCCCCGTTCTTGCTGCTCCAGACCTGGCGTTCCCTTTTAAACTGGAGGTTGATGCGAGCGCTGTTGGTGCTGGTGCCGTACTCCTCCAGGAAGACCGAAATGGCGTTGAACACCCTGTCTGTTATTTTTCCAAAAAATTTAATAAACACCAACTCAACTATTCAACCATTGAAAAGGAAGCTCTTGCATTGCTGTTAGCACTACAATATTTTGAAGTATACATTGGTTCCAGTTCTCTTCCGGTTACTGTTTATACTGATCACAATCCCTTGGTTTTTCTCTCCCGCATGTACAATCAGAATCAGCGCCTCATGCGCTGGGTGCTGATTGTGCAAAATTATAATATAGAAATTCACCACAAGAAAGGAAAAGAAAATGTAATAGCTGATGCCCTTTCTAGATGTGTTAGTTGAACGTGGTTTATGCTGTGATTTTGTGATTTAACAAACAAAAATTGACATATATGTTTGTTCTTATGGGTGGGGGTGTTACATGCTGTGTTGTTGTTATGTGTTTTCCCCACTGTCTTTTCTTCTGTTTACTTTCACTTTTCGCAGTTACCGGTCATTGGTCCTGTCACCTGCCAATCTTCATTTACTGCTGACGTCATCCATCCTGCCACCCCCAATTGGACAAGACCCTCCTAGATAAAAGTGCACGCCAGACCACCCACAAGCCCCCATGTTGTTGCTGTTTTGTACTGTGTTTCTCTTTGCCATCACACATAATTTGTTATATCCCCTGTTAATGTTGTTTGGTTTTCGTGTACGTCTCTTGCCCAGTTATACATTGTTTCGTTCCCTCTTCCCTCACTGTACATATTTTTTGAACACACGTTATATGTTACTAGGCCGGGAAGACGCGGACAGGTAAGAACGTCACGTGACATACATTGCAACACGTAGGAATTCCATCCTGTATAGTACATTAGGTTAGGGGCGAGTGCCACCCCTTGTACTTTTGTTTACTGGATAGAAAGTGTAGTTTAGTTAGGGCGTCTCAGACGCTGAAGACTTTTAGTTTCTACATTTTCTTTTCATAGTCAGGATTAGTGGGAAGGGATATTAAATTAGAGGGTTTTGGTTTTGTTATTTTCTTTAATTTAGCACCACCCACGTCCCTTCTTCCCGTTCCCTTTGGTTTGTGTTTTGTCTACTCGTAAATACTGTACATACTGTAAATATACACCACTCTTTTGGATTTCACTCCACTCTTGTACCTTTTCACATTTAATAAATATTGTTGGTTGCACAGTACTTTTGTCCGGCGCACTGCTTTATGTATATGTGTTTTTTTTAATGTCTATATATTTCCTAAATGTTCGACCCCAGAACCCCTAGACCACCTTGGGGTCGTAACAGGGTGGTAGCTGTGTGGACTCGATGCATGGACAAAAATCTCTCAGTTTTCATTAAAGTATATTCACTTGTGTTTCAAAGATGAACAAAAGACCTTTGAGTGTGAAACAACATGAGGGTCAGTAAATATCAGAATTTTTATGCGTTCATCAAAGCACATAGTATTTATCTTTTTTCCCTCTCTTTCTTTGTTTAATCTAATTTTTGTTTTTGCTGTTTACAGTCCTGGACCTGCACCAGTATTATAGGCCATCTCAGTCAGATGGAGGACCACCAGCCACTGGTATTGAGAAGGATCAAGGGCACGATCAGCTTATTCTATGTGGTCGGACAAGCACCTCATGCCTTCTGACGGAACCACCACCCTAAGTGCTATCAAACTCTAAGTCCACTTTGTGCTCATCCTGTTGTTTCAGTAGGTCCTTGTCAATGTCTTTATCTTCCTGCTACGCTCTACAAACACTGATGTTGGTCATACCAGTGAGTTACCAAGAGTGAAGGAATTGCAACCTTTTTTAATGCATCATGTATTTAGTTGAGAGTTAAGAGTATATCTAACAGCCAGCATTTGAAGTCTTACATGTCTTTTCATCTGTGGAGTTTGCATGGGTGTTATGATGGTGAATTTTTATCTTTCTTTTAAGTGTTTTGTCTAAGACGTGTCATTGTTGAAAATAAAGGATCAAACTGATACAACGTGTTTGCTGTTATTGAATGCACACATTATGTATTTTTAGTTAAACTGAATGCAGATTACATTTATTAAACAAATCAGGGTTTGTATGAACACTATATAAAGTGTAGAAATAACTCCCTTGGTGTTAAAGCTATTGACACTCCTAGTGTAATTTCAACACTAACAGTGTAAATGAGGGGAACAAACACAACGATAGTGTTATTAATTAACACTTACAGTGTTGTTTTAACTCTATAAAAGTGTTAAAAAAGTAACACTATTTAAAGTGTTAGTTTAACTCGCTCTAGTGTGGACCTATATAAACAATGAAAAAATGTTACATTTAACACTGAGAGTGTCAATTTAACACTTCCAATTTTGCTGTGTATGTTAAATTTCAAACCATTATGTCATTCATCATAATGACATTATATCATTATCTCTACACTGTAGGAAATAAAATGTGTAAACTAACAGAAAAACAAGTGCCAGCTTACTACCTGGATGTTATCAAAGTAATTTTACAGACATTTCTGTAAAGCTTAAAACAATGCAATGAAGTGCAAAATTCAAAATACAGGTAAAACACCTGTTGATATAACTCACTCCCACTTTTACTTTGCACTGGTGCAGGTAAGAATATTAAATAAAATTGTGGTCATTGAAAATCTTTAAGATCACCACTCCCATACATTTTCAAATTTAATGTTTAGCGTTAGTATCAATTGTGTTATTATAAGCAGTACTGTTGATGTAGACATACACTAAAACTGCTGGGTTGTTTCAACCCAAATTTGGGTAAAATAACAACAAATACAGCTGTTGGGTTACTTTTTGACATTACATTTTTAACCCAGTGGATGATTTTCTCCATATTTGGGTTGAAACTACGCAGTAGTTTTTTTAGAGTGTATATGGAAGCATTTTTTTATGATAAAGCTGCTATAGGTAAATTACCAAAACATGGATGTGTTTAAGTATTCTGAGTTCTGCTAAGCCATGCAGATCAATTGCTTCTAATAGGACACATATTATTGAAATGACCACAATATTTATCTTTGAAATGTCATTTTTTTTTTAATGATTTTCCACAGGTAATAATAAAAGATAAGAATAGGGCATGCCTGGATGTATACATGAACATAAATTTGAGTAAACAAGATTTAATTAAAGTTTTCCCCCTTTTTTATGCAGCACTCCAATTAATTTCCATCTCAGCTTCATAAAGGAGACGATGCATCTGAAATTTCACCTCTGATTGCTTTTGTGCAGGTAGCCTTTCGAGGCCTGGGAGAATGCTTTGAAGAAAAAGCTCATCCTCATCATAATTTTGTTGTACTTGTGGAGCAGGGATGGATGCCTTTTCTACTACTGAAAGCATACGTTCTTCGAAGCATGACATTTTGTCCTTCCTGACTCGCTTCCTCTGAGGCTCAGTTAAGAAAGACTGACTGGCTTTTGGCTGGTTATCAGCAGACACTTCTGGTTGGAAGATTGTACCAGAGCCTGCAGCAGGGGGTCCTGAGGGCTGGCTGCACTGAGTAATGTGAGAAGGCATAGGGGAGGCTGGCCAACTAGACACACTGGTAGGCGAGCCAGGACAGTTTTCCAGATAAAACTGACCTTATAGTTGCTGTTGATGCTGACTGTCTGGGCATTTTGTTCTGCTTTGGTTTTCTGGTGTGTGCTGGCCATCCTGTAATTGTGGTGTGAGCTTACAGGATGGGCTATCTTCTTTACATTGGATGTTTGGATAAACTGCAAGCAATGTATTGGTGGCAAAGGGTTGAATGACTTTTGGTATATTTATTTATATTTATCATATTAAGTTTATTTTTCTTACCACAATGGTAGGTAATGTCTTGTTTGATGCACCTGATGAGTTTTACAGCAAAGATTTATTGCAATGTCATTTTGCTTCTGAAATAAAAGTACCATAATTAAAGAATGATACTTTAAAAGAAGATGGTTATTTAAGGGTTATTTACCCAAAAGAGTTACTAATGTAGCTTTAAAAAAAAAAAAAAAGTATAGTATAATAATTGGTGGGTCAATTCACAAATTGCTTATCCTCTTCTATTGTTTGTTCAGAATAAAATAATTTATTTTGCATTATTTTACAAATATGTAACAATATGTAAACAGCTCTGTGGCACAAACACACACACTGATACGGAGGAGATGAGAGGCGAGTAGCAATCCAATCCAAAGTTTTATTGACAAGGTTTGTAGTTGAACAACAGGAGATAAACAGAGTAAAAGGTTCTTAACTGAATGACTTCGAAGCGTAGAGATTAATAGGAGTCCAGATGTTGAGCCATGCCAAACACCAGCGAACAACGGAGAAATCCATGTGGAGAGTAGCATAGAGTCCAGAGAAGCGTTAGCATGTGAACAGTAGACCAAACAATGAGAGAATGAACGAGAGTCTCTTTTATAGTGCGTGGCTCAATGACAAACAGGTGCAAGTAGTTAGAATTCGGGTGAAGATGAACATTTAATACTGAATCAAGTTGATAACTCATTTCGTGTTACAGTTGACTAAAATGTGTATTGACTCAGAATAACAGACTTTTAAATGTAGTTGGTGAAGAGTTATTTCTCAGGAGAATAATTTCCAGCAACCAATAAGATGACAGCACAGTCAATCGACTCCCCGTCAGCCTATTTTTTCCTCTTTGGCAATTCTGTATAAGGCAGAAAAGAGCTAGGTTGACTGTTATTCAGTTATTGCCCAGCAAAACCTGCTGCCAGCTTCCTTCTCTTCACACTGCATTTAAAACTATAAATTATATAGACTGATTACAAAACTATATGAGTATTCAAGGGCAGGCTTTAAGATGGTTTAGATCTTACCTGTCCAACTTATCACTTTGATTATTTAAACAGGGAATCATCTCAAGTATCACCAGTAAAGTATGGAGTGCCGCAAGGATCTGTCTTAGGCTCTGCTATTTTCAATATACATATTGACCCTTGGTAACAAAATAAGAATATGGCTAAATAGGCCCTCCAAAATTAGTCACACTTGTGGGGAGCTGTAAAAACTCCTATCAAGGGGCCAAACATAAAGGTTCCAGAGCTGGGGCTGGGGATGCCAAATTATGCCTCACGCAGGGCACTACCGATAGCAGCTGAATCAACTCATGAAACCACGTCTGATTCATCCAAAATGGGGCCACCAGCTGAGCATCTGGCTTCCCTGACCCTCCTGATGACCACCTGAAAAAGCAGGGAAATAAGGGGGAAGGCATACAAGTGAAAGCTGGTCCAGTTGTTGGCCAGGGCATCTTGCTGCTTCAGGAAATAATTTGGACAGTGAAAGTTGTCTTCTGAGGCTAAGAGGTCCACCATTGCCCTCCCAAAGACAGACCAGATCATCTGACCATTCTCCTGGTGCTACATTGCCCCCTGGGCAGCATGGCCACCCCTGGCTGCCTGGCGTGTGAATTGCTCTTAGTGAGAGGAGGTTGCACTGTGCCAATAAGAGGAAGCGTCAAACCAACCTGTGGAAGGAGTGTGACCTGAGACCACCTTGATGATTTATAAATGAGCGGACCAGGACAGGGTGCACCTTCAAGGCCAGCAGGAGGCTAGAAAAACCACCATCATCTTAAAGCAGATAATGTGCAAGCACTGCTCCAGGTTTAACCAAGAACCAAATGCCAGTCTGCTGTTGCACAGTGCTTCCCAATCTGAGTTGAAAGCATCTGTCATGACCACTGTCCTGCTGGAGTCCCAACAGGATGTCTGACAGAAATAGATGATAAGTTTGCCAAGGGGCCATAGCTCTGATACAGCAGTGAGTTACCCTGAGATGAAAACATCCCTGGTGCCAAGCGTAGGATGGTACATAAGCTTTAAGCCAATATTGGAGTGGCCGTATGTGAAGTGGCTGACGTTAGGCAGAGCATCCTTTAGAAAACTCTGAGGGGAAGTGCAGTCCAGAGTCTGAACAACGCCACTAGCCACTGAATTATCTGGTGCTGTTCCAGCATAATCCATGTCCTCATCTGGGCTGAATTGATCTCTGTCCCAAAGAAGATGACTCACTGGCTGAGAGACAAAGAGCTCTTGGCTAAATTGATCTTTAGCTCAAGCCGCTCCAGATGGCTGAGCAGCAGCGACATGTGAGAGATGAGTTCCTGTTTTGATCTAGATAACATAAGCCAATCATGAAGGTAATTCATAATGTGAGAGGAAGGAATCCATGTACTTTGTAAAAGTTTGCAGGACCAGAGACAGTCCGAATGGTAGGACTGTATATTGATAAGCCACCCCGTCGAACACAAATCCCAAGAACGGTCTGTGAGGAGGGACAATGATGAGGGAGCATCTTTCAGATCCACTGATAAATGCCTGTCACTAAGGCATATTTGCTTGAGGATCTGCTTCAAAATCAGCACTTTTAATGGGTTCATATGCGTGCGGTTCAGATACCTGAGATCGAGGATGGGCCTGAGCCCACCATATATCTTGGGAATGAGAAAGTAGCAGCTGTAATAGCCTAATTCACTGTTCGCTGGAGGAACCATTTCTATGGCTCCTTTTACAAGCAGTGTTTGCACTTCAGACCAGAGAACATGAGCATTGTTGTCCTGTACCAAAGTTTGTATATTACCTCTGAAGTGAGGAGGCCTGCGAGCAAACTGGAGCAATAAACCCAATCTATGATTTTTATAACCCATCTTGACACATTTGGAATGGCAGGCTGCTGGGATGATGGAACCCTCTGGTGACTTATACTAGCTGCCAAACTGCAGCACTTTGGCAGAAAGTGACGCATGGCCTGCAATGACGTCTGTGCCGTTATAAACCGTTTAGCAAATCCATCCAGGACAGGGCCGAACAGTCACTTGGGAGAGATCTTGTCAGTGTCCTTGAACTCCTTTAAATGTAGCTAAATGTGGCACTCCAGCACCACCAGATCGGTCATGGCCCTGCCAATTGACTGCGCAGCAGCCTTTGTAGCATGCAGCGCAAGGTCAGTCGCTGTGCGCAGCTCCTTGAAGACATCTGAATTCTGGCCAGACTCGTCCATGGTGCGAAGAAGGTTGTCCTGTAAAACTTTGCAAAGCATTGTGTAAATTGCTGAGCCAACTTGGCCAGCCACTGAATATATGGGTGCACTGCATGGACCTTTAATCCCAGGGCTGATAGAGGGCAGAGATGTACAGTGACCGCCTCTTTGAGAGGGGAAAGCTTGCAATAACCTCTTTCTTCAGCACCATCAACAGTGGTGAAAAAGGCAGAAGTGGAGGAATGAACGTGCCGAGTAGGACGCACACCACGTAATTTTGTTGTGAACCTCTGGGAAGAACGGGATGGACCATTGTTAAGAGGATTGTTAATGGTGTCCTTGCAAGTACCACTCATCTAAGTGGCCATGGGACGTTTCATCAGGAGCCGACCAGTCTAAGCCAAGATCCTCCACAGCCTTAGAGAGAACGCGGATCAGATCGCTGTCCATGCTGGACCATGTTTGCTGCTTTGGAGTGAGGGTATTGGCCGGAACAGGCCTGCTCTTTAACATCTGAAGCTGTCAGTGACATGGATTCATCAGTGACACTGATCCTCACGTGTACAATAAACTGAGAAGTCTAAATGTTGTGGGAAGAGTGAAACACACAGAGCGAAACAAGGCAAGACTAATGTTCTCGCAATGCAAGCATCGCAGACACCTTACCTGCCTGAGTCACGAGCTATACTCACAGTACGAAATTTGAAACAACGTCACTAGGAAAATTACAGGAAATTTGATCAGAAATTTGCTTTAAATTCGCCGGATGGAAGTGTTTTCTGGAGGCAATCTTCCACTGCCAGGGCTTTTCAAAGGTGAGCAGCAGGCTTCGAGCTTCTTCCTTTTGGCTTCTTGTTTCTTCAGAGTCAGCAGGGAGATATTCTTCACGCTGATAGAGAAATATTCTGACAAAATGGCGCTCAGAGCCAACTTATATAGCATTCGGCTCCACCCCTTTTGGCGTGTTGAAGTGCCCTTTTTTAGTACAGCTACACGAACGTGAACAAATCAGGCTCAAGTGTTCGGAGTAAACAGGAGTTTTCCCCATCCCTGTTGAAAAAAACAGCATATGCTGGTTAGTTTTGATATATTTATGGTAAGAAATTTCTTCACGGATTTAAAAATATCTTACAAAATATCTTCATGGAACATTTACTTAATCCTAATGTTTTCTGGCATAGAAGAAAAATTAATTTTGACCCATACAATGTATTGTTGGCAATTGCTACAAATATGCATATATATTTTTTTTAATTGGACCAATTTCTCTCTTTCTTAGATCACCTTTTCAGACTGGTTCACTGAACATATCAATGGTTTCGCTATACTCAAATGGCCTCCCCAGTAACTAAATTTCAATCTAACAGACCTTTTTGTGATGTGTTGGAATGGGAGATTCACATCATGGATATGCAGCCGACAAATCTGCAGCAACTGTGTGGTGCTGTCATTGCAATATGGTTCAAAATGTCTGTGTAAAAAATCCTTGTTGAATCTGTACCACAAAGCATTATGACAGTCCTTAAGGCAAAAGGGGGTACAATCCTGTACTAGCAAGGTGTACCTAATAAAGTATCCAGTGGGTGTATATTTCCACTATAAACAAAAATGCAAGCTTTCTCAAATCATTGTATTTTATTTATTTAGTGAGTTAGTGTATTGAAAACATTATCCATATAAAACCATCATTTATACACAGAGCATCACTGTTTACGATGTAGCTGCTGTCAGATCCAATACAATCTTGCAAGAATTCATTATGAACTTTCCATTTCACTTTGCCTTGATTGTAAAGTCTGCAGTCAAATGCTCTGAACAAACACACATTAAAAATAAACCATCCACTTGCTTCTGATGCTTAACTCCTTCTGAAGTCTGCACAGAGATGCAAACAAGGTGTTAAGTGAGACACGTCAAAACCAGTTTACTCTTCCATTTGTCCTGGTGCCAGCAGACTTAAGTGTGTGAACTATGTCACAAACTGAACGTACATCTGTATACTATCCCTTACGAAAAAGAAGTTAATTCAAGTGTGCTATTATAAAGTATACTTCTTCTTCTTTTTTACTTCTTTTAAACTAAACATAGGAAAGTATACTTTAGACTCTATTTTTTATGTACTTCTCAGAAATATGCTTAAAATGGCATACTTGTACTCTGAGAATCTGTTTTCATTGTTATACACGAGAGATGCCATTACACATCTTCTGTACAGAATTTCCAAAACACAAGTGAAGAAACCAAAACAGATGCTTCCACACTGTAAAAAATGCAAATACATATTTTCCATTTTACGAAACATTTTGAAAAAAATGCTATTTTTTTAAACTATATAAAAAACCCTTGTCAGACCAACAAAATTACTAATTGCCACTGTTCTTGAAGGCAGGGCTCTCAAGATTTTTTAAGAAGTTTGGAGTGAGATTACTGTTAGGGGAGAAGCCACTCAAATATTTGCAGCAGCGGCCCCTCGGCCCCACACAATTCTCTTTTTTTTAGAAGTTACATTTTATCTATTGTTCAAAATTGACCAGCACAAAATAGGAATTTTATCAACTGGTAAATCTGATAAAAGTCAAATTAATGGAAATAAAATAAAATGTTTTATATATTTCAGAAATACAGATCAAAGATAAAAAGAAATTTGGCCCCAAACGAACCAACATAACAGCAGCGCTCAATACTGTACACATACAGTAGGATTGCAGAACTTGCCCTCTGCATGTAGCCTATGTAAAGCTGTGCATTTCAGCATTCCAGCTTATGAATGGCTTTTTTTTTTTCTTTTTTTTTTTTTTTTTTTTTTTATTGCAAGTGTTTTTTGCACATTTTGATGTCTTGATGATAGTGGTAGGGGCTTGAACTTAACTAGAGTAGCTAGTAATGGAATTATGTAATTTAGTAACAAATGTAACTAATGAAAATTAACTTTAAAATGTAACTTATGAAAATGTTAACGATTACAAAGGGGATTACATCTGAATATTTTCACACACTTACAGATTTGATTTCCCAAATTGCACTGACTGCTCTAAAATATGAGACACCAATGTTGTAAAAATGGTATCATAGCTATTAAACTACTGTATATCTTATCATTTTAAAAATCTGTATTTAACCTCAGAATGATCTCAAAGTAAAAAGAGATGCTAAAGTCTGATTTTGCGGTGGCTGTGCTTTAAAATTAAAGTATAATGATCATAATTCAAGTGATGAAGGATTTCGTAGGTCTCACAGCAATTAGTGTTCAGTACTACTGTAAGGTTAAACTTGCCTGCTTTTAAAAGTTTAAAAAGGATTAACAGCTGAAAACATTCCATAGAATTTTAGAAAGGTAATCAAAACGTAATCAAATGTAAGCAGTTGCATTACTTCTAAAGCACTTGAAGTAGTTACACTACTTATTACATTTTAAATAGGGTAACTTGTAATCTGTAACCTATTAAATTTTCAAAATAACCTTCCCAACAATGTTGATACATTTAATGTATTTCTGAAATATATATATATATATATATATATATATATATATATATATATATATAAATTATTTGGATGATAATTAATTTGTTTTACCAATTTTATTGGTAATATACCAGATTTACCAATTATCTAGTGCTTTCCTTAGTGTTCAGTAGCCAAAACTTAGTTAAAGCTGTTGGAGAGCTAATAATCTTGCAAGAATTTGGCTATATTTCCAAACATCAGCTCTAACTATCTTT
Organism: Labeo rohita; assembly: GCF_022985175.1. Classification (NCBI taxonomy): domain Eukaryota; kingdom Metazoa; phylum Chordata; class Actinopteri; order Cypriniformes; family Cyprinidae; genus Labeo; species Labeo rohita. The sequence continues at coordinate 17,352 of NW_026129342.1, read as the reverse complement.
GATCACAGGCAAGTGATTTTGTCCAGGAATCGTAAAATAAAAATAATAATAATAAAAAAAAAAAACAGAAGGGGTTACCCACTCCATTAATTTTGTTAGTTTTTAGAAAATACAAAGGACAACGTCCACTCCGTGACCGCAACGCGACCACCGCCTCAACTGCACAAAACGCTTCCAAAAAGCGGCAGCCCCGTGACCGACAATTCCACAGTTTGCCGCGTCCAGTGTGTGCACGTCCATGTTGCCTAGTGACGAACGTTACTGTAGCGGGATCACGTAATTTATCCAAAAACAAAAAATTCTAATTTCTGATATTTGCTGGTAGGTGGCATTTAACTGTCAACAACACAGCAATGAACTCCCCCTGCAAGCCTGCGCCTCGTCCATTAACATTATATAGCGGGATAAGTTATGCCTTACTTCTCAGCGTGAGACATACAAGGTGTGGCGTGAGAGCGTGTGAACTGGTTGAAATGCGTGTGTCTCACGGTGAATGCGTGAGACTTGAGAGCCCTGTGAAGGTTGTGTATCTAGTTTTGAGGCCTACATTTTTCAACCATTTATATCCATTTCCTGGATATCTTAGTCTTGTAAAATGCTTTACAAACAAAGACAACGTTGTCTACATATTAGACTAAGTTATTCATAATGTTTTGTATGTTCAGATATTTATATAACAAAATACATACAAATTAATACCTAAATAGAGACATAGTAGTATACTTGAAGTATGATTTAAAGTTTACTTAAAAAAACTCAAAAACTTATGAGTGTACTTGCAGTATAAAACTACTAAACTAGTAGTTTACTGAGACTATACTTTAAAGTGTACTAAAAATGCATAAAAAAGTCATTAGTAAACTATCAGTATACCTATAAGTTCACTTTTAGTATACTTGCAGTACAAACTGAAAACTACTGTTTACTACTAGTTTACTACTGTTATACATAAAGGAAACTTAAAAATATACTTTTATATACTAGAAAGTAGGCCAATTTAGTCCCAAGGAGTATTAAAATAGTACACTTAGAAGTATACTACTAGTACACTGATATTTGTATACTTGCTACATAAAATATTCTTAAAAGTATACTTGAACTTTAAGTATACTTAATAAAATAAACTTGAAGTATGCTTCTTTTTGGTAAGGGAAATCCAGTGTAGACAGCATCAGTGATTTTAATGGCTTCTTTTTGCTTTTGATACAGCGCTTGGATCCAGTGTAGGTGTCAGCAGTTAAATGATTGAATGACATTGAGCGGGGCCTATAGTGCAATAAAATATAACTAGTTATTTGTGTTTTGCTCTGGAGGCAGTCGTGTGCAAATATAATTTGCTCATGTGACATCACAAACCACACAATATCCAAACAAATTGTTTTTGTTGCTTGATTAAATAAATGCTTTGTTTATAATGAAGAAAATGTTTTAAGTTAAGAAACTTGCAGGATGTTTTATTGCTAAAAGACTTCTTATATGTTAAAAGCAACATAGATTTTCCCCATCATGACCTCTTTAAATCTTGCAAAGTGTGTTTTGGAATGGTAGCTTAAATCTACTCGAACAATTCAGTAGGACAGTGTCACGGCGTCGTATGCGGGGAATGAGGACGAGGAGAATCTGGAACATGCACATTTATTAAATAATCCAGACAAGGAACAGGAACAGACAGGAACAGCAGGGAATCCAATGCAAAACGACACGAAAAGGCTTTGAATACATGGAGTGACAAAAACAATAACCGACCACCAAACGGGGAACACAACCAAACTTAAATACACAGACCAATCAGGGGCAGACAGGTGTGAATGATCAAACAGTGACGTAATAATTGAAGACGGAACAAGAAAGACCAAATAAGGGCATACATAGGTAAAACCACAAAAACAGTCCACAGGGGTGTGACATTACCCCTCCTCCCCTAAGGTGCAACTCGCGCCGTAATAAATACACCGGGGAGGGAGGGTGGGCACCCTGGAGGCTCGTGCAGGGCAGACACAGGAGGGAGAGGAGGTGCGCCTCCAGGGCGGATCAGGGAGCTCAAGGAGCCATGGCGGAGCATAGAGTCCAGTATGCCATGGCGGGTCAGGGAGCTCGGGAGCCACGGCGGAGCATACAGTACGGGGTGCCATGGCGGATCAGGGAACTCGGGAGCCACGGCAGAGCATACAGTCCATTATGCCATGGTGGGTCAGGGAGTTCGGGAGCCATGGCCGAGTACACAGTTCAGGTGGCCATGGCGGGTCAGGGAGCTCGGGAGCCACAGCAGAGTATACAGTCCATGTGGCCATGGTGGGTCAGGGAGCTCAGGGAGCCACAGCCGAGTATACAGTCCATGTGGCCATGGAGGATCAGGGAGCTCGGGGAGCCATGGCCGAGTACACAGTTCAGGCGGCCATGGTGGGTCAGGGGGGTAGCCCCCCCAAAAAATTTTCTTGGGGAAACTTAGGGCATTGTCAGCCCAGGAGAGTACAGGAAGGCCGGGCTTAGGAGGCGCAGGCACAGGAGGGTGCTCGGGAGGCGCAGGCACAGAAGGGCGCTCGGGAGGCGCAGGCACAGGAGGGCGCTCGGGAGGCGCATGCACAGGAGGACGCTCGGGCGACGCAGGCACAGGAGGGCGCTTGGGCGGCGCTGGCTCTGGAGGGCGCTCTTGCGGCGCCGGCTCTGGAGGGCGCTCGGGCGGCGCCGGTTCTTGAGGAAGCTCAGACTCTGGAGGGCGCTCTGGAGGCAGCTCAGGCTCAGGAGGGCGCTCTGGAAGCAGCTCAGGCTCAGGATGGCGCTCTGGAGGCAGCTCAGGCTCAGGAGGGCGCTCTGGAGGAATGGACGGGACCAGTGGAGAATTGGGAGGGCTGGACGGGACCAGCGGAGACAACGGGGAAAATAATCCACATGAGTCCATAATGTCTTTAAGGTTAATGTGGCTTGCCATATTTTCAGCCGGTAATCCAGAGCGCGGGGGCTGGAGTCCGTGAGCTGGCCGCTGCCGGAGTCTGTGAGCGAGCCGCGGGTTCTGGGCTGAGGATGAGGGAGGAGGTCTGGAGAACTGGGGTGAGCGAGGGAGGACCGGAGGGAGTGAGCTCGTTGGAGTGGTAGGTGGAGGACGCTAGCTGGTGGTGAGCTGGAGCGGCAGCGTGTTTTCGGGTGGGGGGGGAAAATTAGAATCTTCCACATCAACATAGAAGTCGGAATGACAGAGACAAAGGATATGATTAATGAATTCAGCTACGGGTCTGCGGCAATCGTCAGGAGTCACGGAACAGAAGGGTCATCTTTTAGCCCCATCTGAAAACATGCATTAATCATTGAGTTGCTCCAACTCACCAGATGTAACACACTCAAGAATTCCTCCACATACTGCTCCAATGGCCTCTCCACCTGCTGGATATTCTTTAAAAATTCCTCAGCCCAGAACATCTTGTTTGTGGTCGGTTATTCTGTCACGGTGTCATATGCGGGGAATGAGGAGTAGGGACGAGGAGAATCTGGAACATGCACATTTATATTTTTTTTTTTTTGAAGGGGAGTTAATAAAAGATGAAAAGTAATCACACAGGTCTAATTTTGTGAACGCTTTATTTAAGAAAAAAATGACAGAGAAAATGAACTGATACATTATTATTATTTTTTTAATGCATGCAATCATTTTGAAGCTTTGCAAAGTTATGGCTATTTTAAAGCATACAGGATCTGAGATCTACTGAAATAAGCCTTGGCAGGTCTTTAACCAGAACACCATTTCTTGAGCTGAACATATCAGCCAGATGGGAAGCCATTGGAGAAGGTTTGTATTTATTACACTGTTGGCCCTCCAGACTGGGTGCACATTTCACTTCATAGGTGAAAAAAAAGGTACCATGTGCAAAAACACAAGCATCATGCACAACTCCACTTCTGAGATCAAAAGAGCATGAACCAAGGAGATCGCTGTTCCAGTAACTGTCTGCATCATATACTTCAAAAGTTAGTTTATTGGCCATTGTGATCTTAATAGGACCAAACTCAAATGTTTCTGGCCATTGTGGATTGTCATTATCATTAATGGTCTCAGTGCGCTTTATTTGTGTTTCATATGCAACACTTACAGTGCCATCTGTTTCAGTATGTACATCTCCATACAGATCTTGGGCTTTAAGATTGTAGACTTTCAGGGTGGCAAGTCCTATTTCAGTTGGACAGCAGTTGGACATTATAATTTGACTACTTTCACAAACACACGCACATCGGTCTCTTGCACTTTTCCTGCCAATCTCGCAAGCCTCAGAGCAAACCTTCATGAGGGCATTTTGAATGATGTATTCTTCAACAGCTTTCTTCAGTCCTTTCCTTGCAGGGTGTTTAGTACTCAGCAAGAAATGGAGGGGTTTCAGAGAGTAATGCACAACTTCAGGGATACTCTTCAAAGACTCAAGCCAGTTTTTAAGAGAACTTGGGTGTGATGAACGAGAAAAAAGCAGATCTTCTCCATTTATGTTTCCTCCAATAATCTCTGTCTGACGTTCATTGAACATGGAGCTGAATTTTTCATTTTTGCGCATCTTCTTCTTCAGTTCTTCACAAAAATGTGCCTCTGCTGTCAAAGTCGCTTCTTTGTATGAGCCAGAGGCTTCAACATCCAAACAGTCTTTCACTGCAGTGCCTGTAAGTCCACTCACTGCTGCCAGGCAGGTTTTGATGGCTGTTATGGCTTTCATTTGCCCTCCTAATGTGACACTTGTGGTATAGTGAGTGCCATATGTGGTGATCAGGTTGCGGTAGGCGTCTGGATCGTAAGATGCAGGGAGTGATTTGATTGCTTCAAGAAACTCTGCATGAAGAGGAGGCTTTGCAGCTACACGATACCTGTAAAAAAACCAGGTCAGTGAAATCAGTGTGATGAAAGAGTGAGAAATGTACTACGAAGTCTATTTTTTGTAGCAATTTACTTAGTCTTGCCTTTACGTGTCATGATCTTTTTAACAGTATGAGTAAGGAAAAACACCCCAGCTTTCTTACCTGTAAAAGTGGCATGTAATTTCATGTTTGGTGAAACTGTATTTGTCTTCTTTTGATTTTCTCATTGCAAATTTTGCTTCTCTGGAATGAGTGCTTCCAACTGCAGCTCCAGCAACCATCACATCTAAACCATCTTTCCAGCCGGCTGAAAGTGCTGATGATGACTCATTGACCACTGCTTCACTTGATTCAAAGATCTGACTGGAGACTTTCATCGAACACTTTGGCAAGGTCCTCCAGTCTACAACTGCAACTGGTAGCTTTTCTTTTCTTCCATTTAAGTAAGCATTTCTTGCCAATTTACAAGTGCCATTCCCTAAATCCCATTTTTCCATATTGATCAAATAAGAACCTTTTCGCTCCATTGTTACAACATCAAATCCTTCTCCAGCAAGATTGTGTCCTGGAACAAAGGGAGCATCCTCACACTCTTTTGATCGACCTTTGTCATCTTGTCCTGAAATGGTCATGAAAAGCATTGCCCAGAAAGCAAGAATGTAAAGCCACATCTGCCCCATGATCTGTAGTGAAAGAGGTATAGTTATATGAAATCATTATAGATGTCATATTTTACATAACAATAATCTGCTAATTTAGAAATAACTTCCTTAAAAATTGACAATAGCAACAACATTATTTTTAAACAAATTACTTTTTTTTTTTTTGTACAAGCATGAAAAAGATTTTCTTTAAAATTATAATATAATTTACTTGATGGTTGTAGTTTCTTACCATTGAATTTACAGGTGTGGTGATCAAAAATGACTTATGAAATATGTTGCCTCTCTAACCCGTCATTTTCTTATGATTGTTTTGTGACTGTGGGTGTCAACAGTTTGGGTTAAAAAAAAAAAAAAAAGAAAAAAAGCTGTGACGTGGCTATATGTGTTGGAGAGACCTTACAGTCATCTTAGATCACTGTTTTGGGGTAGGGAAGGGACAAAAAGAAGTACAAAGATGAGGAAGCACTCATTTTAGCTAATTTAATTATTAGCACTCAACGACAAGCAACAACAAGATTATTTGCGGGTGGGTCGCGGGTGGATGAGATAGATCAATAATGATGCAAATATTAACTACATTTTCTAAAATATGAACCTGTTTAAATACCTTTTTCATCAGGCAGACAATTGTATTTGTGTGTGTGTCTGTGTCCATGTATGTGTTCGCCTATTCGAGAAATTGAGGCAACAGAAACTGTGACATCAGTGGCGTAGCAGAAACCGCAAGTCAGAGGCCCGCCTTTTGGGGCTGTGGTGTGGTGTATATATTTATATAAATTAAAAAAATATACATAAATATAAACAAGAAATGGACGGGGGCGGGGGGGAGGGGGGGTGTACTTGCTACTTTTGGTTATTGGTTTTTAACACTGCTTTAGCGGCACATATTCTCTCTGATAAATTATTCCCTTAATATTTCTCTTGACCTGTATAGTGAAAAACACGAGAAGAAACCTATTCCACGTTAAACAGGTTGTTTTTGCTAGTGTCAAGTCTGAGTCCCAAAGGGCTGAGTCCGAGTCCAATGAAACACTACTGTTTGTCAGTATCTTAACATTGTTTAAACCCAGGGGTACCCAAACTCAGTCCTGGAGGAAGATGTCCTACAGATTTTAACTCCAGTCGCAATTAGACACACCTGAACCAGCTAATCAAGCTCTTATTATACATTCTAGAAATCCCCTGGCAGGTGTGTTGAGGCAAGTTGGAGCTAAACCAAGGACCAGGACCAAGTTTGGCCACCCCTGTTTTTAACCTTTACAACTAGAAAAATGCAATTTCAATTGAAATGTAAGAGAAGCAAACCTCTAGTGAATCTTGCCATTTTGATTTTGAACATCTAATAATTAGTGTCCTGCTCTGCTTGGCAAACTTAAAGTCATGTAACAGAAGTTATGGCTGACCTATGTAATGTGACATATTTCAGAGTGAAACAGGTTTTTTAGAATGTGAAAAATTATAGGGCGGGACTTTAGTCATCATTATAGTAAATGTATAAATTCAAGGGTGGGGTTAAAGGAGTAGGTATCTTGGTGAATAGGACCTCAAAAGCAGAAAATGCACCTCTTTTATTTCTGATTGTGGCTGTGTGTGTTTTGGGTTTTATATGACATTTTTTTTTTCTTGAAAAAAATGAGGCTGTGAGGGATAAACCTCTTTACAATGGTACACACTGTGTATAAAGCCCTTCATATACTTTCCATAATTCACAGCAAACTCACACCTGTTTTATTTTTGAATGCATTTATAGTTACATTAATTACAATAAATTACAGTATATAAGGAATTGATGATGGGCCATTGAATTATTAGAAAATCATGCACACTTGATGTGGTTTTGGACCCATACAAACTATTGCTGCAAAGATGTTAGAAAAAATATTTTTCTTTGAAGCTAGAAACTGCCACCATGTTTAAAAAATAATAATTTCAATACAGCAAAAACTTATCAACTAATGTAAGTAAAACATTCTTAAGCTTACTCAAGGCAACTAAACACTCAAAGTATTACTTGCAAAAGGACAAATAAATATATTAATCACAATTACAAATGAAATATTAAAAAATAAATAAATAGAATCTTTTTAAAAATATAATTTTTTTTTTTTTTTTTAGTTTGGCCTATCTAAAGGCTACTACAGCAATAGATACTACATCTCATGAAGTAATAAATGTTAAAATAAAACCCTGCAAAATCTTCACTGTATACATTAAAGGTTATTTTTATTAAAGTTAATACATGATTCAGTCAAAGAAAAGTGAGTGATTTTCTCTTTTTCTTTTGTTGTTTGATTGATATTTATGACTGTGAGCATGGTTTGAGTGTGTGCGCACATAAACCCGCCGGCTTTAAAGTAGCCTACTGGACAAGACTTAAAAACACATGCAAATACTAAATATCACTTTCATGATAATGCATCGAGTCAGCGACATTTCCGTAAACTGTCCCTGGACATGGTTGGACTATTGAATATCCGAGTAAAAATGCATCCGAGTCCGTGACAAGTCTGAGTCGCCTAAAAATTGTACTCGAGACCGGACTCAAGTCCGAGTACGAGTCTGAGTACCCCAACTCTAGTTTTTGCTAATTGCTGCATGAAATAAAGCTGGTCTTCATTTTCATTGATGAGTGTTAATAATTTTAATTATAGGCCAATAATTATGGGGCGTTTTACCCCACTCTACCCTATAAGTGTGCAGCGATGTGCAGATCAGCTGAATCAATCTGCTGTTAAAAATGAACCATCCATTCATCATATCATCATGCAAAATGTACTCGGTTACTAACGTAACCTCGGTTCTCTGAGATACGGGAACAAGTACTGTGTCTGCTCAAGATGCTATAGGAAAAACTCCCTTTTATCCAAGACTGAAGCCTTTTTTCAATAACGCAGTGTAACTGCATGGCCATTGGTTCGTGCAGTGGATAAAAAGGAACTATGGCGATGAAGCCTGCCAGAACCCGCCAGAGAGGGCGGGGCATCTGGCTATATAAGCGGGCATTTCGCCATAGTATCTTCAGGTTACTTTGACTGAAGCAACGACCATGCCGTGTGGCTACATGGCACGGCTGGCAATGTAGTATTCGTTCCTGTATCTCAGGAAACCAAGGTTAGGAATGGAGTACTGGATTTGTAAGAGTAAGTCCTAGTGATTTATGTAGGATACTAATGTCATTCTGTCTGATCGGACTAAGACGTGGTGCCCCATCAGGTCTGGCAGAAAGCAGTGAAGGCCTAAACATACTGCCAGCATTTCCAGGCAGTTGATGTGAAGGGCAACTTTCTCTCTTCGACCAGTGGCCGAAAGCAGGCTTTCTCTCACACACGAGCGAGTGAGCTTCTGAATGACCAGTGCACATTCTGGAATGACTACTGCCCTTAATAGGTTTGAGTCGAGAACTGTTCCCAGAAACAATATCCGTTGACTGGGGGACAGCTCACTTTTGGCAAAATTGACCCAAAATTGAGTCCCAGGCGATCCAGGTGGCTGAGGAGGAAGGATCTGTGAGAAAGTAGCTCATCCTCCGACTGGGCCAGGATGAGCCAGTTGTCGAGGTAGTTCAGAATGCGGTCCCTCGTCTGTCCCAGAGGGGAAAGAGCTGTATCCATGCTTTTCGTAAAAGTGCGGGATAGTCCAAAAGGTAGAACTGTGTACTGATATGCCACTCCCTCGAAGGCGAATCTCAAGAATCGCCTGTGGTGAGAGGCAATCTGGATGTGAAATTAGGTGTCTTTTAGTTCCAGCGAACAAAACCAGTCCCTTGGGTGTACTTGCGAGAGGATTTGATTCAGCATAAGCATCCTGAACGGCCATCTCATGAGGACTTGATTCAGGCGACTTGGATCAAGGATGGGTCTCAGACCTCCATCCTTTTTGGGGACGAGGAAGTAGTGGCTGTAAAAGCCTGACTCACTCTGAGTTGGGGGGGGACCACTCCACTGAAACATGGGGGTCTTTGAGTGAACTGAAGTGTATAACCTTGTCTTATTATCCCCAAAACCCAGCTTGACATTCCGGGGATGGCTTGCCAAGCCTCGGCCTGTAAGGCAAGGGGATGGATTGTCTCGGACAGCTGACTGCCCAGCATGGGCTCGCTGTTCGTAATAGGTGAAGAGGAAATTTGCTCTCTTTTTTGAGGATGTTTTTGTTTTTTTTCCCCCACTCTAACAGCGAACTTTTGTGTGGGCACTGCTTAAATGGACACAGGGTTCACAACGGTGTTTATCACAAACACATTGCCATTGGTACCCGGAACCAAACGGGGTGCTTGGAGGCAAAAACGAGGTAGCTTGCGGGCTGGTCCAGCTTCAGCGAGACTCTGCCCCTTCCTCTTCCTTCCCCACAGACCAGGAAGATGCCTGCAGCACCTGGTCCAGCACTACCTTGGGCCGGGGTCCCTGGCGCTTAGGAAATGGGTAGCGTCTGGCCGAGCAGGAGTGATGGCGGGGCTCAGGCTTGGGAACTGACAGAGCATGTGAGGGCGCAGGCCTCGCAGACTGCTGAGTGTGTGCTGGTTTGGGCCGACTGTGGGCAGCAGATGAACTGGAGTGCTTTGGCAGGAAGTGCTGCATAGCTTGGGACAACTGCTGTGCCGCAGTGAAGCACTTGGCGAAACCCTTGACTGCAGATCCAAACAGGACAGTAGGAGAGACTGAAGAGTCAAGGAAGAGGACCTTATATGCGTCCTTGATCTCTGTGAGGGTCAGCCATAAGTGGCGTTCGAGCACCATGGACTGGCTATGGAACTGCCAATTGCTTGAGCCATGTCTGTCATGCTGCGCAGTTGTGAGTTCTGGGCCGTACTCATCCAAGTTTGGCCTGGTAGACCTTTAGGACCACCATGGAGTGAAGCGCTAAAGCCGCCTGTCCAGCTGATGAATAGGCTCGTCCAGTGAGGGCTGAACTCGTCCTACACAGATTGGACGGGTGGGCGGCATTCGCTTTCTATCCAATGGCCGTGGGTGGGCAGAGATCCGCGGCCACTGACTCATCCAGGGGAGGGTCATACCCCTTTCCTTAGTTGCCTTCACTCTTCTGAAGCAGCAGCATTTGTTCCAGTTGATGGAACTGCTCCGGAGCCCACTCAAGCCCCAGAGCTTAGTCTTGTGTTGGCACCAGCCCATGAACTCTCTGCCTGTTCTGTTTCAAACACAGTGGTCATTCTGGAACTGCCTGTCTGCTTTGACGCAACCACAGAGATTGTTTATGAACTTTCTGCCAGCCCTGAGATAAGCCCTGAGTTCAACACTCTCTCAGCTCTGTTATGGTCATGGAGGCCATCTCTGAACTTTTAGTCTGCCTTGACACAACCTCGAAAGTTGTCCCTGGATCCGGTTTGTATCCAATCAGATAGTAGACCTACACCTAGAGATAATCACAACAGCCCCGAATGTCCATGGAGATCATGACAACTAGAAGAGCTGAGATCCCCTCCAAAGACCTTGTGGTATTAGCACAGATCCTCAAGAATCAGACATGGCCTCTGCACATACTCCCTATGGTCAGTTTCAACTCAATGACGCTCATGTACCCTGATCTTCAAGCAAAAGTGCCTAAAAAGTCCATTCTGGAACAATGGATGGTAAAGTAAACATGTAAACAGGTCACATGCTGTGTTTGTCCAATCAATGACATTGACACCACAAATATGCAAATAAGAATGTTATACCTGGGTTTACAAATGTGTAACGGCAGAATTTGAATTCCTAAGGGTTCATCTTTAACCCCTGGTAAATCATGAGCGGTGTGAAACATGAAAAAAGATAACCCAGGACTGATGCAGCACACATGCAGAGAAGTCAGGAAGATTCTAGGTGGCGGATGGGTAAAGGATACCAAGGAGATCTCTGGAGAGTGTTCAGATGAAAATCACAGGTAAGAGCCTCTGTCCTTGTTTGAAACTAGAAGATTGGTGAACTGAGGTATGTGCTTATATATGGTTGGTGATGAGGTGAGTAAAAGAGTGTCAGGTGCCGGTGATTAGTTGTCTGGTGATTGGGAGCATTGTGTGATGGTGCTGGGGTGCCTGGTGAACCCATAACAGCCATCTATTATGCTGCATTCAATTTACATTGGAAGTCAGATGTTGAAGCTGGGAATGATGTCACACCCAAGTGAACTGTGTTCCAGGAGAGAAGTCCCAAGTTAGAGTCATTAATGCATTGCGTTGACACACATTTTGATTGTTTATAGGAGAGATAACCACATTATCTAACCAAACTCATACCAGTACATTTTCAGGATTCACAACTGTATTTTTGAAAAAAAAAAAAACCTGCTGTTTACAGGGAACCGTACTGAACAAGTAGTTGATAATCTGAAGTCATCTGAAGTTGCAGTCTGCAAATATTAGCCTGGAATGAAGTATGACTATGTAATAAAAAAGGAAAAAAAAAAAAAATACAATTGAGCAAATTGTTGATGAGGGTGTACTTTCTTATTTTGTGCATTTCTGCTTATTAGTGTACTTTTAGTTTTGCTTTTGCATTTTTTCAGTTTAACCCACCTACTGTCATTTCCTGTTGACAGTAGGTGGCACTATGACCATGAATATTGGCACGTAGAAATGTTTAGGCCAGGACTCTTATCAAACATGAAGTTCGGGGCAGATCAGACACTTCATGCCTGAGTTATAGTAACTTCCTGTTTCAGTGCATTAACAGCATGCTTTAGCATGCTTTAGATGTTTTAGCATGTTTCTAACATGTTGCTTCCCTATTTAACATTTGATGACACTTTTTAATATGTTGCTAGGCATCCATAACAGATTGAAATATGTCACTTCCTGTTGCCAGCAGATGGTGCTATGACTTGACTAAATATTGGCATTTTTAGCCCGATTTTGCCCCAATCTTCCCCTCCCGAGAATCAGAGCAAAAATCTTGTCGGGCACCTCGATCGGTCCCAATGTTCGGCACAGATTATCTGGTAATGTGAGATATTCACATGTTTAAGATTTCAGGGAAAATAATCTGCAAAGATTCTCCTTATGTGTGCGCTGCAACCAGATTTCATAATCGGTTAGGATTTTAAAAATCCTGTAGTGTGAGCCCGGCTTTACCGAACATATTAAGTTTGGGGCAGGTTGGACATTGCATGCCTGAGTTTCAGCAACTTCTTGTTTCATTGTATTAATAGCATGCTTTAACAAATTAGCTAAGTGTTGCTAGTATGCTTTACCAGGTTTGTAACATGTTGCATGTTAAGTTTGGGGCAGACTGGACACTGAATGCCTGAGTTACAGCAGTTTCCTGTTTCATTGCATTAATAGCATGCTCTAGTACTTAGCTAAGTGTTGCTAACAAGTCTTAGCATTTTTGTAGCATGTTGCTAGCCTATTTAACACTTACTCTCTCTCTCCTTCGGCATGCTACCTTTATCAGGGGTCGCCACAGCAGAGTGATCCACACAGCCGATTTGGCACATTTTTTAAACTGGATGCCCTTCCTGCCGCAACCCAGCCCTGAGAGTGCACTCTATTTAACACTTTTGACACTTTTTAATATGTTTCTAGGAGACCATAACAGTGTTAAACATACCACTTCCTGTTGTCAGCAGGTGGCGCAATGACTATGACTAAATATGGGCATGGACCTGTGTTCAGAACCAGACTCTTATCAAACGTGAAGTTTGGGGCCAATTGGACATTGTTTGTCTGAGTTACAGCAACTTCGTGTTTCATGGCGAAATATTGGAATTTGTTGGGCCGACAGGGACACGCCCTTTGAAAACTTGCATTGCACAGGTCTTATGATCAGATCACACTCACCAAATTTGAAGATAAATGGATTGAAACTGCAGGAGGAGTTTGTTAAAGTATGAGGCCTGAAAATGACAAAAACTGCACAAAAATCATAGAGGATATTAAAAATATCTCACTTCCTGTTGGGTTTCAGATGTTGTGCCAGGAGACTTTTTTGTAGGCATTGGTGTGTTCCAATACCTGGCAGGTGTGTACATGTGTGGAATTTCATACATGTACCTGAAACGTAGTGGGAAGGATGGTTTGTGGAAATTTTATAGGTGGCGCTGTCGAGCCATTTTGCCAGGCCCAATTTTGAAACCGATATAAGATGTACATTTTTGCCAGTTCTGATGCGACTGCAAATTTTTGAGTTTGCGATTTCAATTCATTTTGGAGAAGAATCGGAAGAATAATATTAAGAAACTGAGCAATTCCAATTCCAAAGATAAGAAAAACCACATGATGTCTTTAATAATGCTTTTTAATGCAAACACACACAAAAACAGCAATGAGAATAGAAGTAAGCAAAGGTTAGTACCTTTTTTTAAGAGTCGACAGTGCTGTTAGGCTATAAAAGATTTCAGGTCACAGCATCATCACCTTTTCATGTGGTTAATTGTTCGTAAAACTGAACTTTTCTGAGTAACTGAGCGCTGATTTAAGCTTCTGCATGTCTTTAACCAGAACACCATTTCTTGAGCTGAAAATATCAGCAAGAGGGCCACCCATTGGAGAGGGTTTGTATTCATTACACTGTGGGCCCTGCAGACTGGGTGCACATTTTACTTCATAAGTAAAAAAGAAGGTACCAAATTTAAAAGCACAAGTATCAGTCACAACTCCACTTCTAAGATCAAAAGAGCATGAACAAAGGAGATCGCTGTTCCAGTAGCTGTCTGCATCATATACTTCAAAAGTTAGTTTATTGGCCATTCTGATCTTAATAGCACCAAACTCAAATGTTTCTGGCCATTGTGGATTGTCATTATCATCAATGGTCTCAGTGCGCTTTATTTGTGAGTCATATGTAACAGTTACAGTGCCATCTGTTTTAGTATGTATATCTCCATACAGATCTTTGGTTCTGAGATTGTAGACTTTTAGGGTGGCAAGTCCTTTTTCAGTTGGACAACAGTTAGACTTAATAATTTGACTACTTTCACAAACACATTGGTCTCTTGCACTATTCTTCCTGCCAATCTTGCAAGGTTCAGAGCTGCCTGCTTTTGATGGCTATTATGGCTTTCATTTCTCCCCCTAACTTGACACTTGTGGTATAATGAGTGCCATATTGGTGATCAGGGTGTTCAGTACTCTGGATCAAAGGATACAGGGTTTGATTTGATTAATGCAGAAACTCTTCATGAAGAGGAGGCTTTAACGGGACTCCAGCCATTTTTTAATCCAGATCTGGGTTTATTAAACACAGAAAAAGTCAAGACAGGCAGGGTTTATGTTTCCAAGTAATTTCCATTTGACGTTCAGGCAAGACAAAAGCAAAAGCCAAAATTTTCAGGCAGTGCCCATCTTCTTCTTTAGAGCAGTCCAAAAAAATGAACAAGGCTTGAAAGTTGCAAAACTATGGCAATGAACCAGACAAAACTATGGAAAAAACAAGACAAAACTATGACAATGAAACAAAACCGTGGAAATAACAAAAACAAGGCAATGAAAACAGGGAAAAAGCTGTTAGAGCTTTCATTTGCAAAACAAATTTGACAATTGTGATTTGGTATAGGCCATATTAAATGGCCACCAAACAGGAAGTAACTCGAGCAGCAGAGGATGTAACAGAGAGTCAATGGGTGAGGGCTCCAAGAAACTGTGCATAACAGAGGCTTTGCAGCTACATGATATCTGTAAAAAAAAAAAAACAAAAAAAAAAAAACAAGGTGATTTCATTTGATCAAAGAGTAAACAGTTTACTATTAAAGTTTTAACTTTTTTATAGTCATTATGAGCAGGGACAACACCCCAGCTCTCTCACCTGTAAAAACTGCATGCAACATCATGTTTGGTGAAACTGTATTTGTCTTCTTTTGATTTTGTCATTGCAAATTTAGCTTCCCTGGAATGAGTGCTTCCAACTGCAGCTCCAACAGCCTTTACATTTAAACCATCTTTCTAGCTGACTGAGAGTGCTGAGGATGAATCACTGACCAGTGCTTCACTTGATTCAAAGATCTGACTAGAGACTTTCATTGAACACTTTGGCAAGGTCCTCCAGTCTACAACTGCAGCTGGTAGCTTCTGTTTTATTCCATTGAAGTAGTCATTTTTTGGCAATTTACAAGTGCCATTCCCCAAATCCCATTTTCCCATGTTGATAACATAAAAAACTTTTCGTTCCAGGGTTGCAACATCAAATCCTTCTCCAGCAAGATTGTGTCCTGTAACAAAGGGAGCATCCTCACACAATTTTGATGTACCTATGTCATCCTCTTCAGAAATGGTCATGAGGAGCAAAGCCCTGAAAACAACAAGGTAAACCTGCATCTGCCCCATGGTCTGTAGTCAGAGAAGAAAATGTGTAAAACATTATTTGTGTTAAATTTTACATTAATAGAACAATGTGGTATTGTAATAATAAAATAAAATGAAAAAATTACAACAGTGACAATTTCATTATATTTTAACAAATGACAAGTACAAGTATGGTTAACACTAACAGTTTCTTTCATAATATTATTTTACTTGATTTTTCAATTTCTTATCATTGAATTTACTGCTGAGATGATCTAATATGAATCATGAAATATATTGTTTCTCTAACCTGTCATTTCATATGATGGTTGTGTGTTTATGAATGTTGAAGGTTTGTGGTACAAATGATATGCATGACGCAGCTATGACAAATTTTGTAATATTATTGTGACACATTTTGAGGTTTGGTGAACAAAGAATAAAGTTAAGTTGAAATTCTAAGAGGGCATAAACCTCTGCAGCTGGATAGTAGTGTTACAAAGAATGTTATTTCCAATTTATGTTAGGAATTGCATTCGAAATGTTGGATGCACTAGTTTCATTCTGAGAGGTTCCACTGGATGAGAGCAGATACAAGGTATATGTGCATTTACTATTTTTTTTCCATTTTATATTTGTTAATAATGTGCATAAGTGTTTATAAAAATAAACACTCTTTCCTTTGTACCTGTCACGGCACAATGTAGAATAAACAGAATCATGAAGAACAAGACTAAGAAAAACAAGAACAAGAATAACAGAAAAGTACAGAGGTAATCACAGTTGACGGAGGGAGGAGCCATGGTAGAGGAAGGGCTGATGACGCCAGGGGGCGACCGATGGTGGCTAAGCAGATGGTGGTGAAGCTCAAGGCGGAGTCAGGGTGGCGCTGAGGATCTGGAGGGCCATGGCAGAGCAGTGGACTAAGGTGGAGCCAGAGGGAACAAGGAACCTGAGGGACGGAGGGATGAGGCACAGCCGGAGGAGTGGAGTCCCAAGGTGGTGGATGGTCAACGACAGACCAAGGTGGAGCTGGAGGAACGAGGGAGCCTGACGGAGCTGGTGAACTGATGGGCCATGGCGGAGAGGAGGGAGCTGCTGGGGCGATGGGTCGAGGCAGAGTCTGGGACTCTGGAACTCAAGGGATCCTCCAGCCACAACGCCACTGGAGACTGGCAGACCCGTGGTGAACCTACTCCACAGATGGTGGGCTTAGGGTGAGCTGAGGGGCTGACAGGATGCAGTGGTGGTGGTGGTGAGAATGATAAGGACAGCGGGTGGGAATTTGGGTTCATTAGGGGGTTCTAAGACGGTGTGCTCTGCCCAAACACACCACACAGCAATTCCCAGCACTGGGAGGATCATGTACAGAGTAAAGACCTCTGTGGTAGGTTCAGGTCCGATAGACGGTTCAGGTAGACGGATAATTCCAGGCAGACAGACAGTTCAACGTAAACAGACAGTTCAATCATGACCTCTGTGGTCATGACAGGACAAAAAGATGATGATGGCATGGGAAGACAAGGCATATTCTCATACAAATCTTAGTCCTTTGAGTGCAACCTCAGCTCACCCCTAGCAGTGGTGCAGTGGGCAGGGCTTTCCTCCGCACCCTCACTCCCTACTGACACTTGCACCATTGATTGC
>NW_026129341.1:0-65059 GCF_022985175.1 Labeo rohita | reverse complement strand
CTATTTTAAGAAGTGGTTGCAAGTGGGGATTGTGAAGGTAAGGGATGTTTTATGGGAATATAAAGAGGGATTTTTGCCGCTTCAAGTGATTATAGATGCGATGGAGGAGGGGAAGGAGGATTTTAATGTAATGGTTTTAAAAAGACAATACGAAGAGGCGAAAAAAGCAATCCCAGGAGAATGGCTGGATGATCTTAACAAGAGGGAAGAAAAGGAAAACAAAATGAATGTGTTTTTAAAATGTAAAGACAAGTTGGTGAATTTTAATTTGGGTACTGTTAAAATGTTCTATGGTTTTTTTATGAAAAGAATTTTTAAAAAACCTGTTGCCAATCAATTCTGGATAAGGCATTTTAACGAAATTGAAGAAAAAGATATCTGGAGCCATACGGCATGGAAATGGTTGGATGTAAATCTAAAATATTTTGATTATTTTATTAGACAAAATGTGTTTTTTACGGAAATGAGATTGTGTGCTATGCAGAAAGAAACAAATGCTCAATGCAAAGTTTGTAAAACAGAAGATGAGGGAATTTTACATTTGTTTTTATTCTGTGAAAAGTTGAGCCCATTTTTTAATGAATTTAAGAAACTAATCAAAGATTTAAGAGGTAACGAGGAGGATTTTAATTGGAGTAGAATGTTTATGTTGGGAATGGCAGAGAATAAACTAAACAAGAAACTCATTAATTTGTTTTTAATTGTGGCAAAAAAAGCAATATGGAAAAGAAGGAATATAGCCAAAAACAGAGATTTTGTTTTAAACCTATGGTTTCTTTTTAAATGGATGGTAGAAGATCATGTCTAAATGCTGTACAGTTATTTTAAATCAGAAAATAAGATGGGGGATTTTTATAAAATTTTCACAAAAGATGTCATATGTATCTTAAAAAAAAAGCACTTTTACATGCCAGGGGAAGATGAACTTTTGTTGGTTTAGCTTTTGGGCTACTATTTGTTGTTATGATTGTGTTAAAAAGATGCTTGTGTCATGTGATTTTTATAAATGTTTTCCCAGCAACAATGTTAAATTCTTGTAAAAATGGGAGACCGCCTGGGAATTCCAGGTGCTGTAAGCTTTAATGACTGTATGTATAATGTATGGTAAAGGTTTTGGATGTAAAGGTGACTGTAGAAGAGAATTGTACTTCTTTTTGTAACTTTTTTTTCTTTTTTCTATTGTATTTTATTGATTGAGATTTCTTAATAAAAAAAAAAAAAAAAAAAAAAAAAAGCGCGCCCGGTCTCGTCTGATCTCGGAAGCTAAGCAGGGTCGGGCCTGGTTAGTACTTGGATGGGAGACCGCCTGGGAATACCAGGTGCTGTAAGCTTTTGGCTTTTCTTCACTACTGATCTGATACACTCGATGACCTTTAAATAGCCCACACTTTGCAACAAACCTCGCTTACGGCCATACCACCCTGAGCGCGCCCGATCTCGTCTGATCTCGGAAGCTAAGCAGGGTCGGGCCTGGTTAGTACTTGGATGGGAGACCGCCTGGGAATATCAGGTGCTGTAAGCTTTTTTGCTTTTCTTCACTACTGATATAATACGCTGGCCTTCAGGGGCGCTGACCTTTAAATAGGCAACTCTTTACAACAGCTCTCACTAACGGCCATACCACCCTGAGGGCGCTAGTGAGTTACTGGTGTGCAGGAAGTGTTTGGCTGCAGTGGGTGAGAAAGGCTCACCTAAATTTTTGTTTTGTTTTTTGTCCGTGATTTTGTTGGAATACGTCTTTGTTTCTTCAGTGTTTGTTTGTTTGAGTATTTTTGTCTTTCCTCCCAGCAGCTTGTGCTGTTTTGGGGGGAGATTTTTTTGTTTTTTGTTTTGTTTTTGTTATAACGGACGGCTCAAGGATGACTGACACGGAAATGGCGGACGGCACACGGTGTGGGAATGATAATGGACTGGCTCAACGACAACGAGATGGGAAAGATAAGCAAAAGGAAGCGAGGAAGGAGAGTGGAAACAGAGTATATTTAAAAGAAGCAACTGTGACTGTGGACGTGGGACAGGTAAAGGATGCAAGGGCTGTGGATATTATTAAGGCAGTGGTGGAGCGGATCGGCGACGGAAGGATTTTAGCAGTAAGACCCAAACAAATGAAGGAATATGAAATAACACTTGAACACGAGGATGACACAGAACTTTTAATTGATGGGTTGATGATAAATGGCAAGAACTGTGAGGTAAAAAGACTGCAAAACAGAGATTACGTTGTCTCCTTCATGCATCTGCCCGTTTACATTGTTGACGAGGAAATTTTAAATAAACTGGAAGGATGGGGAGTTTTCCCAATTTCGAAAATTAAAAGAAGGGTTTATCCGGGCACCAGCATTGAGGACGGGACGAGGTTTGTGAGAACGCGGTTCCCAAAAGAAGTTGCATCCCTCCCGTATAGCACAAAATTTGAAACGGCAGAAGGTCCGCAGTATTTCCGGGTGATGCACAACCATCAGGTGAAGACCTGTCGGCTGTGCATGAGCCCGGACCATGTGGTTAAAGACCCGATTTCAAGTGCTTTAAATGTGAGGGGAGGGGGCACTTCGCGAGAGAGTGTAATGCAGTGACGTGCCCGGATTGCAATTTGGTTTTAAATAAATGTGAGTGTGGAATTGGGAGTGAGGAGGAGGATGAGCAGCGGGTGGACGGGCAGATGCATGAACGAGACAATGAGCAGCGAGAGGAGAACACAACGACAATAAGAGATGAGGAAGAAGCAGGGAATAAAGACACTGAACATCACAAGGACGATAATGAGCAGAAAGCGCAATCACAGGAGGATGGGGAAGCGTGGAAACAGACGGACTTGACTAAAAATTTGCAAGCTGATTTGGACATAGTGGAATATAATGAAACCTCGCTTATGGCCATACCACCCTGAGCGCGCTCGATCTCGTCTGATCTCGGAAGCTAAGCAGGGTCGGGCCTGGTTAGTACTTGGATGGGAGAGCGCCTGGGAATACCAGGTGCTGTAAGCTTTTGGCTTTTCTTCACTACTGATATAATATGCTGGCCTTCAGGGGGGCTCACCTTTAAATAGCCCACACTTTGCAGCAAACCTCGCTTGCGGCCATACCCCCACCTGAGGCGCTAGAGAGAAACAGGAAGTGTGTGGCTGCAGTTTGGAGAGAAAGGCTCTCCCTCATTCTGTGTTTATTTTCGTTTTATTTGTTAAGTATTAGTGTTTTTTGTATAGTTTTTCATTTATTTTGTGTAGTTTATTCCTCCCAGCAGCGATTGCTGTTTGGGGGAAGTGTTTGGGTGTGAGTTTTTTTTTTTTTTACGGACGGATAAAACGGCAAAGGAACTGGATATGGCGGACGAAACGCGGCAAGGAAACGACAATGGACAAGGACAACGGCAACGAGAAAGATTTCGAATGGATAAAGAGGCAAGGAAAGAGAGGGAATATTTGAGAGAAGTGACGGTTACAATTGATGTGGAAGGAGTGACGGATTTAAGAGCGATGGATATTATCAAGGCAATTTCGGATCGGATTGGGGAAGGCAAAATATTGGCGGTAAGACCTAAACAGAATAAGGAATATGAAGTGACATTGGAGATGGGACGAGATTCGTCAAAACACGGTTTCCGAGGGAGGTGCCCTCTCTCCCGTACAGCACAAAAATTGAAACGGCGGAGGATCCACAATATTTCCGGGTGATGCACAGTCACCAGGTTAAAACCTGTCGACTGTGCATGAGCCCGGATCATGTGGTTAAAGATTGCCCTGCCTTTACGTGCTTTAAATGTGGGGAGAGGGGCCATTTTGCAAGAAACTGCAATGCTGTGATGTGCCCGGATTGCGAACTGGCATTGGATAAATGTGAATGTTGGATGGAGAGCGGAGGAGAACGGCAGGTGAGCGGGCAGATGCATGGGGGAGACAGCGAACAACGGGAAGAGGAACTTAACATACGAGAAGAAACAGGGACGTAACAGAGGGATAAATGTAATGAACAAAGAATGGAAACACGTAATGAGGGTGAAGAATGGACACAAATGGTTTTAACAGACAGTTTGCAAAGTATTTTAAATATCGCGGAGAGGAAGGAACAAAGAGATGAGGATTTGAGCGAGGCACAGCAGAAAACTAATTTATGCTCGCAGATGGTGAATTTGGAAGGTCTACCAGAGGGTTGGGACAATGGGGAGGAAGAGGAGCAGAGGAGCAAAGAACTGGGAGAGGAAAAGGAACAAGAGGGAAAAAAAGAAGAAGCACAGACAAAGGTACCGAAGCGAAGGAGATCTCTAAAGTTTTTACCAAACATAGAGACTGCAAGAAAGAAGGCGTTGAAGGAAACCGAGATTGAAAGCAAGAACAAATTTGAAGTCTTGACAGGGTTGGAGGACATGAACTAATTTTATGGGTACTTTAAATGTTTTTATATGTCTAATGCTTTTAAAGACTGTCACTTTTAATGCGAGGGGACTTTTGGATGTTAGAAAATTTGAAAAGGTGGTGGAAATGTGTAAAGGGGAAGACCTGATTTTACTACAAGAAACGAATTGGAGAGATGATTTTATGAATAAGATAAGGGAAAGATGGGGAGGGGAGATTCTATATAGTAACGGTCATGGGAGAATGGGGAGAGGGGTTGCTTTTCTAATGAAAGAAAATAGAGGGATCTTTGGTAAAATAATATATAAGGACGGTGAGGGGAAGTGTATGGCTATTGAAATGAAGTATGATGAGAAGACAGTGATAATAATTAATGTACATGCACCAACAGAAGAGAAAGAAAAGAAGGAGTTTTTTTAATGTATTGAGGGTTTTTTTAAAGAAGCATAAAGAGGTAATCTTATTGGGGGATTTTAATACAGTCTTTAGTAAATTGGATATGGGGAAGGGAATGGTTTTTAAGTCGGATATGGGTAGAAAGGAGCTGAAACTGTTAATGGAGGAAAATAATTGCATTGATGTGTGGAGAGAAAGAAATGAGAAAAAGAAAGAATTCTCAAGAAGACAGTTGGTGGGGAACTTTATTTGTAGATCAAGAATTGATTTTATTTTATATTTTATGTACAAGGAATATTGAGTTTATCTGGGATATTAAGTATGAAAAAACAAGTCTGAGTGACCATAAGCTAGTTTTTATTAAAATAGATGAGGGGTTACTGAAAAGAGGGCCAGGGGTATGGGTCTTAAACACAGAGATTTTAAAAAATGAAGATTACGTTCTAAGTATTAAGGAGGTTATTGAAAAAGAAAAAGGAAATGGGATGCATGCAGAAGATATCAGAATACGGTGGGAGAATGTGAAGTTTTTAATAAAAAAATTTACGATAAAATACTGTAAATTAATACAAAAAAGCAAGAGGTATAATGAGAGAGAAATCAAAGGAAAATTAGAAGAAGAACTAAATAAATGTGATAAAGATATACAAAAAATAAAAGAATTAGAAGGCAGGTTGAAGGAGATGGAGGAGGGGAAATATGAGGGGGCGAGGCTAAGAAGCAAGGCGAAATACACAGTGGAGGGTGAAAAATGCACTAAATTTTTCTTTAATTTAGAAAGAAGTAGAGCGAAGGCGGGGATGATTAAGGAGATAAGAAGGAAAGATGGGGTGGTGGTAGAGGACAATGAGGGAATTTTATATGTAGTGAAAGAATACTATGAGGGATTGTTTAGTGCTGAGGGGGTGTGAGAGGAGGAAAAGCAGGAATTATTGAGACAGTTAAAAGCGAAGGTAGGGGAGGAGGATAAAAAGGAATGTGAAATGGAGATAAGGAAAGAAGAAATAGAAAGAGCGATTGGTGAGCTAAATAGGAAAAAAAGTCCAGGGATCGATGGCTTAGGGAGTGAATTTTATATAGCTTTTAAAGAGGTTTTAATCGATATTTTAAAGAAGGTTTATGATGATGTTTTTAGTAAAGGGGAATTAAGCACTAGAATGGGGATGGGGTTAATGAGATTAATTTATAAGAAAAAGGGAGATAAAACAGACCTAAAAAATTTCAGACCAATCAATGTTGAATACAGATTTAAAAATATTATCAAAGATTTTAGCAAACAGATTAAAAGAAGTTATGCCGAAAATAATAAAGACTAACCAAGTATATGGAGTGAAGGGAAGGGATATAGCAGACACAACTATAAGTATAAAAGATGCAATAAGATATATTAATGAGGAAAATATGAATGGTTTTATTATGAGCTTGGATTTTGAAAAAGCGTTTGACAGAGTTGAGCACCAGTTTTTATGTGATATCTTAAAGGGATTTGGGTTTGGTGAGAATTTTATAAAATGGGTGAAAATTCTATACAAGGGAGCTATGACAAAGATAAAGTGCAACGGGTTTTTAACACGAGCTTTTAAATTAACAAGATCCATAAGACAAGGATGCCCATTGTCAGCTCTACTATAGTAGCAGAGCCGTTAGGGCTGGCAATGGAGCAGGGAAAGGATATAAAAAGGATACGGTTGGAGGGAGAAGAGAGCAAAATTTTTCAATATGCAGACGATACAACATTAATGTTAAAAGATGTGGAAAGTGTTAAAAAAGCTATGGAGATTGTACAGATTTATTGTAGAGGATCAGGGGCAAAAGTGAATGAAGAGAAGACGGTGTATATGAGGTTTGGAGGGGCACAGGTTTTAACAGAGCATTTTAACTTCAAGGAAACAAGGGACATAAAGATTTTAGGGGTACATATGGGGGGGGATGAGAGAAAGGCAGGGGAAACTATGTGGGAGGAAGTGATAGGGGGGATTGAAAGGAGAATTTTTGGAAATTAAGAACGCTGACTTTGAAGGGGAAAGTCTTAATTATTAATGTTTTAATGGTGTCAAAATTATGGTACATTTTATATGTAAACCCTATGCCATTATGGGCGGAAAAGAGGCTGAAGAAATGTTTTTCTGAGTTTTTATGGGATGGGAAGCCCCCAAGAATAGCACACAACACTTTAATAGGGGAGGGAGAGAAGGGAGGAATGGGGTTAATTGACATCGAACAAAGAAAGAACGCGCTAAGGGTTAAATTGGTAAAAAAGTTTTTAGACAAATCACACACAGCAGGATGGAAGAGAACAATGGTGTACTTTTTAAATAAAGGCAGTAAATTTAATCTGCGATGGAATATTTTATTGATGAAGACTAAATTATGGATGACTGAGAGGATGCCGGATTTTTATAGGGTACTGCTGGGAGCATGGGGGAAGTTTTTATCAAGTGTGCATTTTATTCTGAGGGGTAGGGAAAACATTTTAAATCAGCCTCTTTTTTTAAATCAGGGGAGGGAGTTGTTTTTTAAGAAATGGTGGGAGGCGGGAATTTTAAAAGTGAGAGACATTTTATATGAAGTTAAAGAAGGATTTTTACCCGTACAAGTAGTTATAGACGCAATGGAGGAAGTAAAGGAGGAGTACAGCAGACAGGAAGTAACAAATAAATATGAAATGATCAAGAGAGCGATACCGAAAGAATGGATAGAGACAATTGAAAATAAGGAGGAGGGAGCACAACAAAATGAAATATATGTACGATTGGGGGGGAAACAATATGATTTTAATAAATGTCAGGTGAAAGGTTTTTACAATGTTTTTAGAGAGGGTGTCTTTAAAAAAACGGTGGTCAACAATTATTGGATGGATAAGTATAAGGGTGTGAAGGAATGTGATATTTGGGGAAACATGAAAGGGAAAATGATACAGACAAAGCTTGAAAATTTTGAGTTTCTAATTAGGCATAAAGTGATTTTTACTGATGTTATTTTAAACAAAATTGGTATGGAATCAAGTGCTGTATGTAAAGTGTGTAACGGGGAAGAGGAGAGTTTTTTACATCTGTTTTTACATTGTACAAAACTGGATGATCTTAACGAGAAATGTAAGAATATGATTTTAAGGTTGAAAGGGGAGGATGGAGAGGAGATGGACTGGGGCAGGATTTTAATGTTGGGAATACAAAGGAAGAACAAGAACAAAATGGTCATCAACCTTTTGATAATGTTAATCAAGAGTGCTATATGGGAAAGAAGAGTGGTGGCAAAGAAGGAAAAATGGATAATGGATTTATGGTAGGTTTTTAAAAGAAAAGTCAAAAAATATGTTTAATGCCTGTTTTATTATTTTAAGCAAGAAGACCAAATGGGTTTTTTTACAACGTTTTTACAAATGAAGTATGTGTAATTTTAGAGGAGACTGGAATAGATGTGCAATTTTTAAAGGTGTTTGGAGAAAGTTTTTGATGTTAAATACTGTGTGGCAATTTTAAAAAATATATATAATTAAAAAAAAATTACAAATTAAAAAAATATATAATAAATATAATAATAAGGAAAAAACACCTTGGCCTCACTACATCGTTTAGTTTGTTTTCTTTTTACTTTCACTTTCACTTTGAGTGTTTTGGGGTGGAGTGTTTCAATTAACGGCGGAAGGACGTAATATAAAAGTGAAGGAAGACGTAACCGAGAGGAGATTGCGTCATCAGTAAGGTTTGTAGTGCGAGAGTGATGGGGATTTACCGGGTGAAACGGAAAGATGGCCGCTTATCCAACTGTTGCTTCCGTGAGCGATGACTGGTGCGTTGCACGTCAAGATCGTCGGATTTTAACAAAGATGTTTTCAAGACAAGTAAAGGCTGCTTATTCCTCCTGTCCTGGTGTCTGACGACAGCCATTACACTCTCCAGCGTCCTACATTCCTGCAAACCGGGTCAGTACCTGTACGCCGCCATTACACGCACTCATTCACTCACGCTCACACTCGCATTACATTCACTCCCGCACATTCGACGTGTTTGTGTTTCATGATTGATTAATTATTTTGCTTTTTGATCTTTTGATTTGTTTAATATTATTGACTTTGAATTGCGCAATTAATGTTTATTCCATGTTTCTTTTTCTCCTTTTTTTCTTTTCTCTATGGACATTTTATGAATGATTGGATGCGAATCTGCCAAATCGGAAACTTGAAATAGTGACGCAAATTCTACGGGGATTTCAAATTTGAACTGTTGAACTGTTTTTGTTTTTGTTTTATTTTTATTATTACCATTGTTATTTTTTGTTTCTTTTCAAACAAGACTTTTTTTTTTTTTTTTGCATTGTAGAATAAATACTTGGTGGAATGTGAACGGAGTTTCCCCATTTCTGTGTCTCAATATTGTAACAGGTGGTTTCTTTTTCTTTTTTTTTTTTTTTTTTTTTCCTTCTTCTTTTTTGCTGTCCTGGGTTATTTTAAAATTGTCAGGGTAAATTCTGGCTGGCGCCCGAACAAACTCACTTTAAAAATTCATTCTTTTTTTTTTTGTTGTTGTTGTTGTTGTTGTTGTTGTTGTTGTTGTTGTTGTTGTTGTTGTTTTTTTATGCTTTGGCGGCCACCACCGTTACAATTGTTTATCTCCCAACCCGGGATGACGAGCTGTGATGCTTCTAACCGAGAGTGAATAACAATCTGTCTGGAAAGCTGTATTGTATTGTATTGTTAATGTTTTTTATTGGTTGAAATTTCATTGATATATCTGATCAGTTTTGCTTCTAAGGTGTTTTTCTTATTTTATTACTGACAATGTGAAGTATTCTTAATGTGTGTTTAATCATTTATGTTTTAAGACCTCTAATGTGATACACATGCTTGAAAATTGTATTATGAAATTTCTTCAATAATAATAATAATAAAAAAAAAAAATAAATAAATAAAAAAAAAAAAAAAAGTGCGTCTGATCTCGGAAGCTAAGCAGGGTCAGGCCTGGTTAGTACTTTGATGGAAGACCGCCTGGGAATACCAGGTGCTGTAAGCTTTTGGCTTTTCTTCACTACTGATATAATATGCTGGCCTTCAGGGGGCTCACCTTTAAATAGCCCACACTTTGCAGCAAACCTCGCTTACGGCCATACCACCCTGAGCGCGCCCGATCTCGTCTGATCTCGGA
The DNA here is from genome assembly GCF_022985175.1 of Labeo rohita. Lineage (NCBI taxonomy): Eukaryota > Metazoa > Chordata > Actinopteri > Cypriniformes > Cyprinidae > Labeo > Labeo rohita. Next base: position 55,171 of record NW_026129341.1, on the reverse strand, counting down.
AGCTAAGCAGGGTTGGGCCTGGTTAGTACTTGCATGGGAGAGCGCTTGGGAATACCAGGTGCTGTAAGCTTTTGGCTTTTCTTCACTCTGGAGAAGTTTTTTATCCAGGATATCCCTGTACTTGGCCGCATTCATCTTTCCCTTGATTGCAAACAGTCGTCCTGTCCCTGCAGCTGAAAAACACCCCCACAGCATGATGCTGCCACCACTATGCTTCACTGTTGGGAATGTATTGGACAGGTGATGAGCAGTGCCTGGTTTTCTCCACACATACCGCTTAGAATTAAGACCAAAATGTTTTATCTTGGTCTCATCAGACCAGAGAATCTTATTTCTCACCATCTTGGAGTCCTTCAGGTGTTTTTTAGCAAACTCCATGAGGGCTTTCATGTGTCTTGCACTGAGGAGAGGCCTCCGTTGGGCCACTCTCCTGAAAAAATGTTTTTGAGCAGTAAATCATAACATTAGAATGATTTCTGAAGGATAATGTGACACTTAAGACTGGAGTAATGATGCTAAAAATTCAGCTTTGAAATCAGAAATAAATTCCATTTTAAAATATATTCAAAGAGAAAACAGCTATTTTAAATAGTACAAATATTTCAAAATGTTACTGTGTTTGCTGTACTTGGATCAAATAAATGCAGGCTTAGTGAGCAGAAGGAAAAAATTATTTAAAAAAACATTAAAAATCTTACTATTCAAAACCATTTGACTGGTAGTGTATCTACATCGTCTATCTACAGTATGTTGTTAATTGGCCTTTTTTATGCTTTTGATTTACATTGTTACATTTACATACTGTAGTCCCTTCACAAGATAAAATCCAGTTCACATTTGTATTTTGGAATTGTATCTCGATAAATAAAATAGTTCTTATATTTATTACTGTTGTGTCATTATTTTGGTTGTCTAGAATAGGACATAAATGTGTGGAAGTCATTGACATTAATTTTTGATGTCAAGTTTTTGACGTCAATTTGATTTACATTTTTGACATGTTTTTTGACGTCAATGTTTGATGTCAATTTGACGTCAGTATAATATCAATTGCCCACTGGGCTGAGCAGACCGATCACTGTATGACATCAAAGTACTTTGAGAGCTATAGAGAGCAGAGCAGACAGCTACTTATGATTTCAAATCACTCTCACGGTACTTAAATGGCATACAATGATCGATCTGCGCAGCAGAAACAGCCAAAACAACAGCAAGTTTTTAAAGAGGTTCACTGTTTCTGATGTAAGCAAATAAAATAATCTTTTCTAAACACAAGATCATCGTGATTAGCTGTTCTGTCATAAGCGACAAGAGCGAATCAAATAATAGATACAAACGGGCTGATAAGGTCATAGCAGTGTGATAGCCAGCTTGTCTCTAGACACAGTTGTAATAACTTTTACCTGAGAAGATATTGCTGCTTCTTTTTGGAAGATTAACTTTTTCCTTCTTTATTCTTTATACCCTGAGGTTACATCGCCTAAACGGTGCAGTGAAGTATAGTTTGAAAGGTTGCGCGTTCGGCTGTATGCATATACTGAGTCGCATCAGACAGTGCACCAGTAGTGCTTCAATGGACGAAAGCACAGAATTCTGTCAAAATGATTAGTTTTGGTGAGATTTGCACTGTTGGTGCATCCCTTGTGCATCAAATTTTGTGCCAGGCGGTGTTGCATTCGAATACAGTGTACATACTTGACAAGAGTGCGCTTTTGTTCAAGCTGTTTTGTTCAAATCTCTGATTTAGATAAGGACAGGAGATTTCCAAGATTTTCATGCGGCTGCCACTTGGGCATCACTGCACAAGTCGTGTTAGGTTTTTGACTGGACATTACTTACTGTGGCCACGGTGGATATGTCTGTGCTTATTGCAGGGGGTTTTAAACCGGAGGCAGGTGTATGAGGTTGGGCTGGTTCCTTATGTTTAGTTCCATTGGCCGATTGCAATGTAAACAAAACTCTGCTGTTAGAAAACTCACCCACACCAAGCATTCTGTCCACATTCACCCCTCATCTGTTTGAGCTCCACTGGTTACCAGTGTCCTATCATATAAAGTGCAAAACAATACTGCTTACTCATAAATCTTTACATAGTTTGGTTCCCTATCGTTTTGGTAATCTAGCATTTAGTGTTGACGAACCTTAACTCTGGAATTCTGTCCCCTGGTCAGTCTTTTGCATTACCAATACTTCTGAATTCAAAATGCAATGTCAAAATGTATTTGTATTCCAAATATTATTCTTAAATAATGTTCTATATTCTATTTTTGGGCTTGAATCTGTTGTTGTGTGCCATCTTGTTTATGTAATGCCTCTTCTTCTGTCTCGTTAATATTTTTGCTCTAATCTACTGTGTTGCTGTTATGTTTTCTTTATTGTTTGTATATTGTAAAGCATCCTTGAACTATGGAAAGATGCTATAAAAATTAAAATTATTATTGCATTACTACACCATCGAACAGTTTCAGACTGAGTCAACATTTCTGTTAAAACTGTTACTTACCTGCCAGCTAATCAATCATTATTTGAATAAACCACTGATCTTTAAAAAAACGTCACTAAAGTCAGATTCCATATGATTTAGTGTTTATATTTAAATTTGACTGCTTAAAATGTCTTTATCTGCCCTTTGAAGTTTTTTTTTAAACTACTGTAACCAAGTCATGCTGAAAAAAAAAGTACAAAAATAAATAAATAAAAAAACAATCTCAGAAGCCAAAACTTCAGGCCATGTTCTACTCTTGTCTCTGCTCTAATCACTTAACATGCTTTGAAAGGACAGGACAAATAATAAAACTTCCCACATAGCAAATTTTATCTGGCCCAGCTCCGGCCCACAAAACCTGCTTTTGCTTGGCTCACATACTGCAATGAATTACGGTCCTAGTGTGGACCAGGTCTGGTTTCCAGACAAGGGCCACACATGGGCCATAACTGGCCCAAGTCTCAGCCAAGTTAATTACCCATAACTGGCCCCGTGTTGGGCCAGATCAAAATGTAACAGTGGAACCAAAACACAACCATAAGTAAACCATATCAACACCAGTCTTTAATCAGAAAGCCCAAAACTGAGCCACACCTGAGCCTGATTCACAGGTGAAATAAACCTAGCAGCCAAAATATGGGCCATGACAGATCCATATCTCAGCCACCCGTATGACCATAGCTGGCCCTATTCTGGTCTTACACGCTGGACCAGATGGGTTCCACATGTCAGCCTCAACAAAACCATAACCAAGCCACTTGATACACACCCCTCCCAGATGAATAGTCACAACAACGACAGTATTCTGAACAAGTATTTATTTAAGCATGTTTAACATCAAAGCATTGACAGTTGTACAAACAACTCTCTAAAATGGCACTCCCCTGTCAGTTTTGCAATAAAAATAAAAACAAAAATAAAACAAGTAGAAGTTCAGTGCCATGTTTTTGTTCATGACGTTTCACTTTGAATGTAACACTTGATCATCCATGTATCTGTTCATCAAGTTTCATGCTTTGCCTAACACTTGAACATCCATGTTTATGGTCAGGAACAAGATGTACTCAATGTATAACACTTGAACATCCATGTTTATGGTCAGGAACAAGATGTACTCAATGTATAACACTTGAACATCCATGTTTATGGTCATTAACAAGTTTTACACTTTGCATAACACTTGAACATCCGTATTTCTAGTCATCAACAAGTTTTACTTCACATAACACTTTAGCGTCTACGTTTATGGTCAGGAACAAGTAGCACGCTTCAAATGACTCTGAAACATTCATGATTCTGTCAAGGAACAAGTTGCACTCTGGACAGAGCTTTTGAACATCCATTCCTAACCAGTCGTACTCTCCTCATGCACTTTGTTCTTCATCCTCTCTTTTCGGCCACCGTCTCTGTCTGGGGCCAGATATATCCATCTTTTAATGGTGGCATCAATTTCTTTTTCTGTGGCCTCAGATGTCAGACGGTTACGCCTCACAGCCGCTGAAAAACGCAAGCACACATGATGTTTAATTAACTTTTGCATCAACAGGTAATGTGGCTATTGGATAAAATACAATATTACAGCAAAAACTGAACCCAGGACCTTTGGACAAACATTCTAGTTTGTCTTTTCCCGTCTACCTGTCTTCCCGTTTTAATTGTTTGTTCCTTCCCCCAGCCCCTCATCATTTTTCTCTTATAGAGTGCATTTATGCTCAACCACACTGGTTCCAGATTTATTTTCCATTCCTGCTTTAAGCATTTAAAGGAAAAGTTCACTTCCAGAACAAAAATGTACAGATAATTTACTCACCCCCTTGTCATCCAAGATGTTCATGTCTTTCTTTCTTCAGTCGATAAGAAATTATGTTTCTGGAGGGAAAAAAAAAAAAAAAAATCAGGAATTATCTCCATATAATGGACTTTAATGGTGCCCCCAAGTTTGAACTTCCAAAATGCAGTTTAAATGTATAGAGCTTTACATTTAAAAGAGCTTCAAATGGCTCTAAACGATCCCAGCCATATAAGAAGCATCTTATCTAACAAAACGATCGGTCATTTTCAAAACAAATGAACAATTTATATACTTTTTAACCTCAAACGCTCTTGTCTAGTTTTCTTGACATACCCTAACTGTATTGACCCAGATTACACACACTACGCGTCATAGAGACGAGACAAGATGAGCATTTGAGGTTAAAATGGAACTTCCACTTTGGAAGTTTAAACTTTGGGGCACCATTTAAGTCCACTATATGGAGAACATTCCTGAAATGTTTTCAAGAAACATAATTTCTTATCGACTAAAGAAAGAAAGACATGAACATCTTGGATGATAAGGGGGTGCGTACATTATCTGTACATTTTTGCTCTGGAAGTGAACTTCTCCTTTAAGTAAAGAGAGAAAAAAAATTTGCCCTTTTCTTCATCCCTCTTCTTCCCATTTCCTGTTTTTGCCTTCTTCTAGTCAACTAAGAACTTGAAAATTCAATTAAAATAACTTTGAATATGAGAAGTATGAATAACAGTATATATTGGGCATAAATGGCAACTTACCAATCACAACATCTCGTATCTGTAGGCGTAGGAAGCCAATCTTTCCATTCACTCCTCTCATATTAACTTTCCTCGCCAAGGAGTTCGTAAACAGTCCATGCATGATTCTCCAAACACACTCCTGAACATCCATCCCACCCTTAAGAGCCAGTGTGTTTACCTGAAATCATTTAGTAATTAGTTTTAAGCATTGGTTTAATATTTAACTTCAATCACTAAATACAAAGATTATTACAGATTAAACTGGTCAAACAACTTTCTCAAAAAAAAAAAAAAAAAAAAAAAAAACACTTAAGAAACTTCTTGTGTGCTCACATTGACACTTCTATAGTTTTTATACTGACTATATATATATATATATATATATATATATATATATATATATATATATATACACATACTAAATTGGCTACGAATCCAACAAAATCCAGATCTGCACTTTTTACTGTAACAATCTTTTATTTTATATTTTATACACCATTAAACCTATAAAATTTATAAACATGCAGAACAATGCATCCGCTGTGAGCCCTATACAACAATTAATCACAGTTTTACATACGATTACAACAGTGATGGATGGATGGATGCACTTTTTTGGGCTTCAACCAACCAAACTCCATGTTGACCACTACTCACCACAATTATAAAGCTTTGAAGAGACAGGGAATTTTTATATATATAACTCCAATTGTGTTTATCTGAATGGAGGAATACACCAAGTGTCATACCAATTGTTTATGGAGGTCAGGAGTACTCCGCAGATTGTCCTCCATGTTCTGAAGAGAACCGAGATCTTTGAGTGGCAACAAATTTCGATCCAGGCCATGAATATTGTAAACCAAAAACTCTTCACCATAAAGCTGGCTAAAGTGTTTAACAAATGAAAGCAACAGAATATTTGCAAGGTCATTCATCTCCTTACAAAATTTTGGACTTGCCAAAATGTACACAGCTACAGACAAAAGCATGAAGTTGTCATAGATTTGAGGCTGTGGAACATCAATCAGCACAACTGGACCAGTATATAACAAGAACTGGCGTAGCTCTGTTGCTTTCCACCTACATCGATCTGCCACTGCCTTCAAGCAAACTCATTTGGAATGTAACTTCTCAGTGCAAGAAGTCTATCTGACACCATGGAAGCTTGAATGGATGATAAGCCACAGTGCAAGGGACCAATGGTGCTCATCCACAAGTCTAAGAGACGCCGCATTACACCCAGACAAACCAGATGCATGTAATCGTGTGGGAAACAAGTGACCATATCAATGCCAGTGTCTGCAAGAGGTGAGTGCAGGATGTGGTGTTCTTCATCAGTTCCTTGCCTAAAACTCTCATCAGTTCTGCGCTTTGCATTCACCTCAGGAAATGTCATTCGATTTGATTTCCAGACATCTGTTTGGTGACACTTGTCACATCCACGATATCCAGTGTGTGACTTCACACCTCTGATGAAGGCTTGGGCAAGAGTATCGCACATAACAGAAGCAACATGCAAAAAGAATGTTTTCTGCTTGAACAGAAACCCATCTCTCAACATTTTCAGCTCCTGAACCAGATCATGAAGATAATCAGCCAAAGAATTTGGCTTTGAAGTACCACAAAAGAGTCCAATCAACACAGGTGCCTTAGTGTGACCTTGCAGCAAACCAAGAATCGGCCAAAACTGTGTAGCAGTACTCTTGAAGAGTGGGAGTCCATCAAAATTCAACTGTAGTTTGAAGACTTGTTTGTCTGCCACAGTATGCCAAAATTTATCAAGGATTTTCCAAACTGAATTCAGAATTCCACAATAGTGGAACACACCACCAGCTATATTGGTAATGCTGTAGCTTGTTTTTGTTTTCAGCAACGTTCTTCCATCCTTAGGCAGAGAGGAATGATGGACTTTGAGAATGGTAAGAAGTGCTGACAAAGCAATTAGTGAAATTCCGAATTCAATTGGCCAATCTGCTAGTGAACTCTGCAAATCACTATCTCTCTGACTACAAGGTTCTCCAAAATCAGACTGGTCCTCAACAGAAGCTGCAGTCTCTCCATGTATTTCTTTATCCTCAACATCCTCCTCAATATTCTGGTGGTCACTTTCTTCATCACTAATTTCCACAAGTACTGCTCACTGCAGAGCCGAATGGTCTCCAGCTCCCCCTCTCTGGATGTTCAGCTCCACCTCTGTGTGAACTAATGGGTGGAGTTATGTTTACTATAGGGTAAGGGGTAGGGTTAGGGTGTGGTTCTTCTATCTCCACTAATTTCCATGTCTGATTTGGCCTCCCAATCATCATGTCTGATTCATCAAACACTTAACTCCAAATTGTCCTCCACTTCCCCTCACTATGCTGCTCATTGTCAAACAATTCACTGACTAGTCTTAGTGCCCTTCTTCTGGAATTGCCCCTATCATTGTACTTCCATACCTTTTCCATACCGTGACTTTACTGAAGCCTTTTGTTCTTCCTCCTAAAAAAACAAACAAAACAACAACAAAAAAACACAGATTATTAAAATGTTTTAATAGACAATAATGAAAATGAAATACCAGAAAAAGCTTTTTTTTGCCTGTTTGCATTCTGAAAAAACAAAAAATAAAAATGTCTGTGACAATACAGTTGTAACAGCAAAAACAAATTTTGCATTGTTTACAAATGCTACACGACTTAAAAATGATTTAAGAAATTGGAACAAAATAACTAACACCATTGTTACTGTTTTGCAAAGGAATAAAATTTATATATATAAAACAGAACCAAAATAAATTGTTCATTAATCATAATCAAGGTAAAATGTTTAATTAATCGAGATGCTGATTTTGGTCATAATCGTCCAGTCCTACATAAAATGCTGCCTTTTTTTTTTTTTTTTTTTTTTTTTTTTTTTTCTCCATGGAGGTTACCAGGAAACCTCTCTGTGTGCAGTTGTTGTCAGGCCAAAAATTTAATCTAATTCCTATGCAATTGTACATTTTAAATGGATGAAGAAAAACAATCAATCAAAACAATGTGAATTCTACAGATAAAAAACAAAAAAAAAAAAAAAAAAAAAAAAAAAAACCTGATAACAGTCATCTATGGAGCAGACAAAAAAAATCTATAATTATTATTTTTTGAACATTTCATATGCTAGATAAACTGTTAGTCATGTTGTCATTTAAAATGTGCACATCACTGATTATGTTTATGCAAACAAAAAGTAATTTGATTTGTTGTTTGTTTATTTTCAACATAAAATTGAAAATGATTTGACTGTCAGCACTTTTGAAAAACAATACCATCATAATACTGGTTATTGTGGTCATTTTGTTTGTGATACCAATTTTTCACACCAATTCATCCTCATGTAACATTTGGACTGTATTGATGATGATAGTATACTTTATATTATTGATGCCTAATTATAAATTGTTTAGTTTATTTCAAATATAGTACATTCAAAGTGAAGTAGAAACTTGCCCCCTTTTCAAGCATTTACGCAATTTCAACATGACATACGCCACTAATGAAATTCCAAAATATTGGTCAAACAAAAATGTATCATTTTAACTGTTATTTAATATAGTTTTACAGACATTTGCTCCAACCACAAATACCATCAAAATTGCGGTTACAATCCTAATTTGCACCATCTGCCAAAGACGATTAAATCTAGAAAAACGTACATAAGACAATGACTGACTTTTTCAGTAGTGACATGTTAGTTTATTGTATTTACACATTGGGATTTTACTCAAAAATATTTTAAATGGATTTTAAATGTGGGTCAAGATCGGCCATACTTATGTGGCCCACATATCTATATCTGACATCTGGGCCAAATACTACATTTGACATCTGGCCCATGTTTTGTGTGCCGCCTTAAAACCAGTACCACCTCTGCCAAACCCGGGCCATGTTTGGCCCACATGCTGTATGCCAGTGCCGGATGAATGCCAGCTGTGCCAGATGCACGCCAAATCTGGGCCAAATTTTTTTACTGACTGAGTATTGTGTTAAAAATAATATTTAGCTTCACTAAACATATGGAAATGTAGTCAAATGATTACTTATCTAAATAGATTATATGTCCTCTGCAGACCATATATGGGAACATTTTAAAACAAAATTGTAAAAAGCTTGCTGTGTAATGGAGCAATTATCAATCTATAAAATGCTGCAGCTTGTTTGTCATAACAATTTAGTCACAACACTCGCTTTAAAACCTCATTGTTTTTTGCTTGGTCTCATGAACAAACAAGTGATGCTTCTCTTCTGGCTGCTATAACAAATGAGCACAGCTACTGCCTTGCCAGTCAAAAGACCCTCAGTGGAAGTCTGCGATCACAACAAAAAACACAAAAATGAATCCATAGGGTACCATCAAAAAAGAAAGAAAAAAAAAAAAAACATTCTAATATTATTTAATCCTATTCAGTTTTGTTTAAAAAACACGTGCCACTAGAAATCCTACAGATAAATGTTAACAGGGAGATAAATGTTATCATACAAAATACCACCCAGCCATCAATTCATTTACACCTAACCTACTATTCTAAGGCACACAAGTACATCAGAGAGACCTTCAACTCGGGCATTTCTCACCTGTCCACAATAAGATGGTGGTACAGCAACACTGGAAAAGATTTCAGATTTAGTGATGTAGTAGTAATCTCTCTTCAAATCAAAGCATTTGCAGAACAGGCCAATGGACAAGAGATGCTCTGTGCACTAATGATGGATGAAATGTCCATTTTAAAGCACATTGATTGGGATGAGAGAAAGAATGCTTGGTTACATAATCACTGGCACAAAATTGAAGACATACCAATGGCAGCAGAGGTACTGAAACTGATGGCTGTCTGCATTATTCAAAAAAACAAATGGTATGTGAAAAAAAAAAAAAAAGATACACTACCGCAAAAAAGTTTGGGATTAGTTTGGGATTATCTACACAGTAGATAAACACAGGGCCACAGTATTGAAAATACATACGTATGGATATTGTGTACTTTCATAATTTAACTGCTTATATTCTAGAACATTTGTGGTTATCTAATCAAAATATAAAAATATGTTAGTCACACAATGGGTAAAAGTGCAGCACCACGTCTAAAAGAACTCACAGCTATCCAGTATCACACACTGGACGCGTCGCATTCGATTCAAGTGGCGGTCTACAAGAGTTTTATTTGATCACCAAATGGGCAAAAGTATACTGCTGTCCTATCTCTACTAATGCAGCATCTAGTCAACAAATTCATCTTTTAGTAATGATATGAAAACATGCACTACAGTATAATGTACACACTGTTTCGTTGTCAATGTTTTAAATCCGCCTTTGCAGTGTCCCGCTCTGTGCAGCTCACAGTGTCACGTGTCAAAACAAACTGCACGTGCTGTCAGTGATTTCCACCACTAGAGGCCGCTCTCGTGCTGTATAACACAGACTATAGGGACTTTGCTGTATAATAAGGAATTTCTGAGCCGCTCCAGCAATGGACCCAACCCGGAAAAACTATTGGCATGGATTTTTGCCAATAACAGATAGTTCTGCCAATCAACTATCGGTGCCGATACATTGGTCGACCTCTAATTAAAATGATTAATGCTGGAAACATTTGTGCTGCCACATATTTTTTGGGACCTGTCATTCTTTTTTTTTTTTTTTAGGGATTCTTTGATGAATTACAAGTAGGACTGTCAGTCAATTAAAATTTTTAATCTAATTAATTACATGATGTTTTGATGAATTAATCCCAAATTAATCACACAACAAATTTAGTAATTACTCCCAAAAAATAATTTTTTAAAAGTCATTGTTGTGTGAAGTATCAAGCAGACATTGCAAAAAGTAGCTTCAGTAAGAAATAATTTGTTTAATAAAATTTATTTTATTTGTTTCAAAATAGAATTTATTACACATAAACATTTAGGCTGCGAGGCTTAACGTAAACTATTGTTTGTTCATATGATGTAAGTCATTAATAAGCAAAACAGCTTTATTACCAACAGTCTTCAAAATACCTTCTTTTATGTTGCACAAAGGAAAGGGTTGAAACGGCATGAGGGTAAGTAAATGATGACAGATTTTACATTTTATAGGTGAACTATGCATTTAATGTTTTTATTGTTATTGTTCTTATTTTATTATTATTATTATTATTACTAATAATTTTAATTAAATGATACTCTAAATAAGAAACTGAATCTGCCAGCAGGTGGCGGTAAATGTCTTGTGTCATTCACACGATTCGTTAAAATGCAGATTCATTTAGAAACTAAACACCACTGTGTTGCTCGGAGACGCAACAATTCTGCTATGGCTTCAAAGGTAATATGTTCTCTACAAAATTGAGCAAAAACACATAATATTGTGTTTAAAATACAGCACAATATCAACTTCTTATTTACTGAACTGTTATATAAAATCACATTTAAGCTCGTGATAAATCGGGACAAAATCAGCACTCCTGTCATATTGCTCTTGCTGCCCGTGTGATATCCTGTGATATGCCAGTTATTTCTTCATAACTAATTAATTAAGTCAACGTGTTAAACTGACAGCTCTAAATACAAGTTAAATAGAACAGCTTTTATTTAAAATATAAATTTAGCAATGTAAATCTATGCTATCACTTTTTATTACTTTGACACATCCTTGGTTTCCAGCACTGTTAATAAATGAGTATATTAGAATGATTTCTGAAGGATCATGTGACACTTAAGAGTTGACACTTAACAGCTGATAAAAATTCATTTTTGCATCACAGGATTAACTTATATTTTAAAGTATATTAAAATGAAAACCACTATTTTATATTGCAATAACATTTTTCAGTATTAGTGTTTTTTTCCTGTATTTTTGATCAAATAAATGCAGTCTTGATGAGCATAGGAAACTTCAGTAACACTTTATTTTAAGGTGTCCATGATTCAGAGTAATTACCTAATTAAGTACACTGTAAAATATAAAACGTAAATTTTACGGTAAAAAAAACGGCAGCTGTGGTTGCCAGAACTTTACCATCAAAAATATGGTTGGAAAGTTATTAGTTTTACAGGATTGCACCCACTATACTGTATATTTTACAGATTTTATTTTTTTACCATTTATAACTGTCTAATTAACATATTTATGTTACTATAAAAACTGTTTATACCCGTCAAATTCCAGGGTTTACATTTTAATATTTACGGTTCATGACCATCTTTTTTACAGTTCAGAACTGTCTAATTTATAGGTTTATGTTGTAATAAATATAAAACCTATAATTATTTCACAAAGCAGACAGAAAACTATTTAAACCAAGGAAAAAACATTAAATATTTAAATGCTGTTGAATTATTTTCAATATAAATAAACTGAACATAAGTGAATTCATTCAGCAATTCTGTGAAAGCACCATTTTATCATAGCTGGGAGCAAGAAGAGATAGAAGTTACACTGCTAAACATTCAGATTTTACCTTTAAGAAACTATTAAGAATACTTGTATACTAATTGATGAATACAAACCTAAAACAAATCATCAAAACCCATCAAAATCTAATAAAAACTTACACATCAGTGTGGTCCCAAATATTTTTAATAAAGACTGGCAGGCATTCAAAATAACATTAGTGTTTTTTTTCTGTTCTTGTGTTTTATCATAAGTACACAATGGCTTAAGATTAGTCTTAAAATCAGACAAGAATCAGTCAGATGCATTTCAAATTTAGATTCAGAATTTAAAATATTTCCACTATCTAACTGCCACTTTAAACCGAGCTTGAGAAGAAGGTAAAGTTTAAGTCGAACATTTACAATAATAACTACTAAAGCTGAACAAGGAACAACACAAGTTGCAGGGCACCTTTGCAGGCCATTTACAATGTCTCTCGCCACTGTAATCAGAAAGGTCAAAGATTAAGGTGAAGACTCTTGGGTTCACTGAGAGTCGTTTTTTGTTCTTCTTTTCCACTACCTTTGTGCCCTTTTCAGGATTGATGATGAAAAAACACCTTGAAAAGAAAAAACTTTGAAAACCTATGCAACACTGATTGTTAACTCCTTTTACTAAAATAGATACCCCAAATGGTTAATACTTAAGGACAATTATAAGGACATTCACAACTATTACCTCTCTCAAATGTCCACATTATTTTAAGGCCAAATATGCAGAACATGACAAAAAGTAAATAATGTGCAAGACCTGTGTGAATTTTCAGAAGATTTATGTCTCAGATTAAACAAGACACTTGTGAATAATTATCACAAAACACAGAAACACTCATGAGTTAGGTAACATCATACAGTAATAAGGCATCTAGGGTGTCTAAGCTTTTGAACTGGATTATTTTTGAAACTGAGTTATTAATCTGTGTTGTGGAATATATGTAAAATATCTATTATGTGGTGCAGTTTGATCTGGGCAGTACTAATTAAAAAAAAACATACACTGCAAGGAGTATGTAAAATACAGTGGCGGTCGGTGCCTCCTCTTCCGGGCCTGCTGGAATGTGAAGCGTGTCCAAAACATGTATGTAGCCCATCATTTGTGTGGCTCATCATGTCAAAATATGCGTTCCACACCTCATACGAACCTACATGCAACGCATCATGTCAAAATACATGTCTGCTGCAGATGCATTAAAGGGGTTTATGATAAAAGAGACTCTCGTGTTTGCTAGATACTCGCTTAATATTATTGTGAAATCAGAGTTAAGGATTAAGCAAGTGTCTGTCGAGTGTATTGTAAAGGCGATCATCTCTTTTATCCTATGTTGACATGACAAGCCATGCACATATGTTCACAACGTGCAAAACAAATATTTTGACACGACGAGCCACACACGACACCTCGAACACATATTTTGTATTCCAGCAGGCCCGGAAGAGGAGGCACCGACCACCACTGGTAAAAATATATAAACTCAACTTTATAGATAAACATTTAAACATTAAAGCTTTGAGGGTGCTACTGTATATGAATAAAACATAAACTTACCACACACAATGATGCAAGGCGTCACAGGCAAGTTTTCCAACTCTACATCCTTTGCAAGGCTTGTGACTATTTGAATGAAGAAGGAGCTCCTCTTTCTCATCAAAATAGGAGAGAAGTAGAAGAATCAAGTCTTTCACATCCTCTGAGCAACCATTTGTGTGTCCTCTCAAAACTTTTAATTTTTGTGACAGCCTGTAAGACACGCTTGTTCCTGGTTGCACAAACATTCCTCATGAAGTTCAACAGTCTGTTTCCCTTTGTGTCAATGCTGTTTAGGAAGGTCTCTTTAAGTGGTATTCCTGTGAGGTCTTTAAAGTGCACTTCCATTACACTTTCCAGAAAAAAAAATGGGCACTCCTCAGTAAGGGTTTTCATGTCTGTTCCTTTGTTGATATCTTTTCATTGACTGTAGTATGTAGATTTCATGACAACCTTCACTTCCTCTTCATTCCAGTCAGTTGTTTGTGACAGACTCCTCATCTTCTCGTTTTTCAATAGCTGACTCTCAGCAGTTTCACTGAGGGGGGTAAATTTCACCTCCCAATTAATGCAGCCGTATCTATCTTGGACTGCAACTCTTTTTTCAGGAGTGACTTCCTCAGTGTCACATTCCTCTGTATCATGAATGCACTTTTTTATTTTTGGTGTGCTGGTTCTTCTTGCATTTTCAACCCTGGCTTGAAATTGTTTGACAAAGGAGTAGTATCCAGGACCAATCACACTCCCTTCAATCACATCTTGCAAAGACTTTGGATATTTGGCAACCATCCTTTTGGTGACCTCCGTTAAATTCTTCCTACTTGGACAAGCACAAACTTTCATCATTTTCAACAACTATCCTGACAATTTCCCTACGCAACCGAGGGCTTGGCCTTTTCTGTCTCTCAAGTGCCTGCATTAATTCCTCAGGGAACTTATTCCATGGGACTTCAAAACTGTCCACCCAGTTCACACTAGAAGGGGAGGTGCTGGGAGATAAGTATGAAAAACTCTGGGATAAAAAAAAAAAAGATCCTGGCGATGAACAGACTGGTTGCTTTGGGGTTTCAGAAATTTGTGCTGTAAAAAAAAGTCATAGGTACATACTTAGTTGGACTAGGAATAGTTTGTTGCCCTATTGTTATTCAAAACCAGGTGTTCATTTAGAATGACAAGATAGTAAGTAAATTACAGACAAACTTGTTTTTACAGTTGAACAGTTACTTTAACGGTCATAATAATATTTTGCCTCACTGTTAAAATAAAATGTATTAAACAGAACAAATAACCAAAAATAATAACGAATAACAAAATCGCTACTTTTAGTAACAAAAGTAATAAATATGTCTGACCATTACAGGGATAGTTCACCCAAAAATGAAAATTCTGTCATCCTTTCTTGCCCTCACATTGTTCCAAACATGTATACATTTTTTTTTTCTGCTAAACACAAAGGAAGATATTTGTAAGAAAGTCAGTAACTAAACAGGCAGTAAATGGGAATGAGATCTGCTTGGTTACTGACATTCTTCCAAATATCTTCCTTTGAGTTTAGCAGAACAAAGAAATGTATACACGTTTGGAACAATCTGAGAGTGAGTACATGACAGAATTTTCATTTTAATATTAAATAGGGATGCACAATATTGGATTTTTGCCGATATCCGATATGCCAATATTTTTCCATCTCATTTTGGCCGATACCGATACCTATACCGATATATAGATCCTTTTGTTTGGAAAGTTTGTTTTTAACAAGAACAAAGATGACACGATCTTCAAAGCAAAAACAAAAAGAAAAGTATGCATGTTTTTTTTTTTTTTTTTTTTGCTCAAGAATACCATGCAGGACACGAACAGGACATAATTCATTTCTACAACGTGTTAATTCATTCCTACGATTTAATTTGTTAATTTGTAAAAGGAGGGAACAAATTAATACGTCATATTAACGAATTATTAATTTATTGCCACAAAATCTTTTATTTCCCACCCGCAATTTATCACAGTAAGAGATACGAAAACATGGATTAACAGTGAACGACAAGAAAATAAACATGCGAAATTAAAGGGTGAGACGGTGAGGATTTGGGAAAATAAAAATATTATTAAGCTCATGGCAATTTGTGCACACCCTCAGCACATGTGAGTTAACACATTCCTTACCGGCAAAACATATCAGCATAATTTTTCATATCGGGCCGATGCCAATATTTACATTTAAAGCCATTATCGGCCGATTCCAATATCAGTCCGATAATATCGTGCATCCCTAATATTAAGCTATCCCTTTTTTGTAATGGAAACAAATGCATGGACTTACTGGTCTCCTTTAGAACAGAAATACATTTCCTGGCTTGAATGGGCTTCAGTACAGCTGCCAAATCTGATTCCTGAAGAAATCTGAAATCTTCTGGGGCCTCCACTCCAAGTGATTTTAAGGTGTCCTCAAGAGATTTTTAGTTGCGATTGGGAGTTCAGGTAATACAGCATCAATGGCATTGCTGATGTTTGAAGTGTTTAGCTCTGAATCACCCATTTCTGAAAAACAACCAAAATAATAATTCACATAAATTAACCAAAAATTTTGAAAATACAGATCAACAATCATGTTCGGTGTGACATCACACTGTGCTTTAATGGAATGACCCTTTTTTCATTCATCATATATGATGTTGAAGGATAGAAATCTGCAAGGTCATTGATTTTCACACAATGCATTATTTCAGTCTGATTTTTTAATTCATGCATATGGTATGCAGGAATGAACTCTGCTACATACTTTCTCAGCAGAAAATGAACAACTTCATCTTATCTTCATCTTTATCTTATGAGAATAAGTTCAAGTTCTCCAAACTGTATTGAGTCCATATTATTTGTCACAAGGAACTGGCCCTTTTTGTATAACGTACCCCTGTACTTTACTTCTGCTGAGACTTTGGTATGGTTCTCTGTAAATCCAAACTGCCTCACTGCATCTTTAATCACCATACAGCTCTGAGTAAAATGCAGTGCTGTTTTTTCCCCTCAAAGTTAGATCACACATTGACCCTTCTGACAGATTGTTACATTTGATGCCTTTCAGAGAGAGTGAAGCACAGGTTTTGGAAATTCTTTAAGTTCCTAGCACATCTTTTAAAGTAACTGTGCTTACTTTCAAAGCACATTGTCCACAACCTGATCAAAGGACCAAACTTTAAAATCAGTGCAGGGTAGTGTCGCAAGTAGTGATGCTTAGGCTTTAGCCTATGTCCTGGAAAGAGAGAAAATCTACAAGCAAGATATTCTTGGATAAGAACATCAAGGTATGCAACCTTAAATTTTCTGTGCACAAATCAGCTCCACAATGCCTTTTAGCTGAAGGGTCAACTGCCAAACATCATCTGTGGGCTCTTTCACCTTGTCACACATGATCACAGGAAGAAGTCTTAGAAAATTCCAGTTCTGAATAGCCTGACCAGAAAGCTTTTCTCCATTGGAGTTTACTGCACATGGCTTACTCAACGCATCAGAGCCACTGTACTTAAATTGCTTGATGCGTCTATTCAGAATTGAATAAGTGAACCACTTTTTCTGCTTGATGAAGTACTTCAGGTAAAGGGTTAAATCATAGGAAAGGATACCCTCAAAAATGACATGGCCTAAACAAGGTGGCAAGCCAGGCATACAAACATTGAAGTAATTCAATGAATTAAAAATGTACTCAGATATTATACCTTCAACATTTTGTTGTTCCTCAGACTGTAAAATGTCTACTGCAGATTTTATAGTTTTCAGGAGTGTGCTGAGGTCCACATGCATTTGGATCCGTTTGAAAATCTGTTCGTGTTATCCGGCAATACCTGCAGAAATATTCAGAAAAACTAAAATTTTCTGTGAATCCACTGATATTATGAGACTCCAAATTGTCCTCTGCAATGCACAAAACAGTCCCTTTAACTTTTTCCTCTGCCACAGTTATTCCATTGTCTTCCAGGTCTTTTAAGTCTGCAATGAGCCTTGAGAGAACTTTGTCATGCCCAAAGTGTTTTCAAGTCTTTTTCTTGACACAGCATTACAAGTGACATGTGGTCTGTACTTGATCTTAGATGAGGTGGTAAATTAGCCAGAGACAAATATATAGCTAGTACTTTGTGCTTGCTTTTTGCTGAACCTAATGGGTTTACCACCTCAAAAGAATCTTGATATAGAATTAGTTTGAGGAATGCACTCAATTTATTCAAAGTATATGTCTGTCCTAGTTCATGTATGCTTTGCATCTCTTCAACAAGATTTTGTATAGTTGATGCTGGCAGAAGAAAAGAGAAATATTTCTGAGAATAAGGTCATTGAAATTTTCTGTAAGATGAACTTCACCTTCATCAGTCTCACTAAATCTCTCTGTAGGGCCTGTAAGTAATGGTTCAGTTTCAAGAAACTGAGAAATTGTCTCCTTATAAAGATCTCTTATACTGCCCACAGAACATTGTCTGTGTTTCCTGGGCATGTGGGCTGTAAAGGAAGACCTTATAGTGAACGTATGGTCGCATCCTTTCACTGGACATGTCACAACACATCCTTCGGCTATATGTTCCTTTAAGTGAGCTGTTAGTGATTTGACATCGCGACATTGGTGCTGGCACATAGACATATTACATGTAAACACCGTAAGAGCATTTGTAGTATGAACATATGAATCTTTATGTTTACGGTAAAAATGAGCCTTAAATGCCCTGTATGAACAAAATGTATCGCGGCAATCTGTAGCGCCACACTTGAACACGCATCATGGTTCATTACGGTGAAGTTTGACATGTAAAACATGTTCCACAGAAATAACAGCTAAATATTGTAAATAACTGTGAACAAACACGCACTCTATTGGTGTTTTAAACACCTAAATGCTGTTTCACATCCCACTTGCAAATCTGACTAAGTTTTACATGCACTGCCAAGATACGTTTATGCGCCATCAACAGGGTACTTGCTACTCATGTTTAAAACCACACTCTGCCTAAAACGTTCTAATTTAACTTACCAATTTCCCAGACACATTTATTTTACTTTATATTCCCACTATTTTGTAGTTCTCCTTCGTCAATGCAAGAATCGTTCTCCACTAGTCTACTGCCGACGTGCTGAAATGCAAACGCTTCGCGCCAATGAGAACTCAGCCAATCAAATTCTTTGCCCAAGGCTCAATGTTTATCATGATTGGATGATGCTTAACGGTTATCTTTCAAATGCTTAAAACTAATTCCTGAGAGCAGAGGCAAAACAGAGCATTGAATTTCAGATATTTCGTTTCACACACCCTAACAAAGTAAAACCACTGTTAATTACAGCAAAACAATTTTTCAGTTCTCCAATATAGACCATTTGGCTAGATGTAAACATACTGGTCCCGATACACTTCCTGTTTTTTTTTGTTTTTTTTTACTTTACACAAACATCACAAAAAAATACAACCAACATAACATTTCACTGGATGAAAATGTTACATTAGCACCTTTAAGATGCATTTGTATATGTGAAATAAAAAAAAAAAACCAAAAAAAAAAAAAAAAAAAGGAAGCACTTCTGGACCAGTGTTGTTTACATCTAGTGAAATGGTCTCAAATACACTGGACACTGGCAGGACACAGCTATCAAAACACAGAAAATACATTACTTAACAAATTTCCACAGGACAGAGAGCTTCAGGAAAGATGGATTGTTAAAATTAGAAGGGACACATGACCTAATTTTGACATAAGAATAGCGCATAAAGTTACATAAAATCTTTTCTGGTTATTAGCATGTTGACTAATGGCTGATTTGTACTCTAAGCATGTTTACTGTTCTTTCAAACACTACTATAGTCCTACAATACAATATTTTATAAGAACAACTAAGTATACATTTCCAATTTGTACACATTACAAAAAATTCAAGGCATGAATATGTTGAAACGCTTTTCTCCAGGACGTTTTTTTAGAGAGCATTGACTGAAATCAACACAAGCAGGTTTAATTTTTAACAAAATAATAACATCATTTTATCTCATGGGTTTCACACAAAAATGTTCCAAAAACACATTTTTGCACATGCAGAAAACATGTGAAATTCATGTCTTTTCTGTAAGGGATAAAACAGTTCATTTGTTAATTTGTTAAGTTTAAAATTGTTAATTTTACTGCAATAAACCGTATTTTCATGTGTTTTTAACTGTTAAATTTAAGGTCTTACTCTGTAAAACTAATTACGTCACTGTAAATTCTACGGTTATCGCATGTTTTGTGGAATATGGTTTTATTCTGTAGCATTTATATGGTATTTTACTGTTAAAGTAAGAACATTTTTTACAGTGTAATTAGTAGTAGCCATTGTACTTACATGAAAAAAAAAAGTACTTGCCATGTAACTAAGTTATGGAACAGTCTGTAATTACAGTTTGTAATTATGTAGATGTAATAGGCAGCTACTGTTACACATACAAGTCTGTTACACAGCTACTTGTACATTTAAGTACAATCTTGATACACTTTATTTTAAGTAGCTTATGTCTGTGTACATTTTTAATTACGTTGAATAAAGTGTGCAACACAGCAGTCTTTTGGTTACATATGTAGCTGTGTAACAGACTCGGTCTGTTACATATGTGTAACAGTGGCAGCCTATTACATTACATAATTACAAACTGCAACTACAGGCTGTTCCATAAATTAGTTACATGGTAAGTACATTTTGTTTCATGTAAGCACAACAGCTACTACTAAGTACTTAATTAGGTAATTACTCTTTATTATGACACCTTAAAATAAAGTGTTACCGAGACGTCTTTAAAACACATTGCAAGTCTTACTGCTCCCAAACTTTTGTGCAGTTGTGTACGTAACTAGAAACATCCAAGAAAGCTTTTGACTAAAGAACAGCACATTGCCACAAGGCTCTGAAACTCTAGTTTAATAGTAGACATTCAACCATTTCGGTCTTCATCAAGTAGTCAAAAACATTGCAACTACAAAACAACAAAATGAATCAAAATAATTGAAAAGTCCTTTCTGGATAAAGTTTGTAGTGTAACAAATCAACTCAGAGTCAAAGAGTTGATTATACAATGTCAGCATTTGTTAATGCACAATGCAAATGGTGTGAAATTGATCTGCGTCAAACTGTCAGTCATGGTGTAAATAGTTTCTGTTGAATTCTATTAATGAGCACAACTTAATTCTCACACTTTAATAGCAGTTTGTAGCCAAAAACTCTTGTGACTAAAGAATGTTCAGATTTGGCCCACAATCAGCTGCAGTGTGAACGCAGCCTTGATTTTATACAGATGCGTATTTTCTGGTGCCATTTTAAATTGCTGAGCCATTTGAAACTCTTTCCACACACAGAACAAGAATAGGGTCTCACATCTGTATGACTTTTCAGGTGTATCCGTAAATGCAATGGCAAAAGAAATGTTTTATTACACTGACCACATTTAAATCTCCTTTCTCCAGTGTGAACGTGCAGGTGATTTTTAAAACTGCTTCTTTTTCTAAACCTCTTAGCACAGTCAGAACTCTGTAGTTTCTTTCCAGAATAAGCTTGCAAGTTACGTTTCAGGTCTTGATATGTGAAACACTTCTCAAGCTGAAGGCGTGTGAAACTCTTCCCTTCAGTGTGAATTCGCATGTGGACTTTAAGAGTTTGTTTATACGCAAAACCCATTCCACATTGAGGGCATGTGTATGGCTTTTCTCCAGTGTGAATTTTCATGTGGGAATTGAGGTTTGATTTTTGGTTAAAGCTTTTTCCACACTGTTGGCAGGTGAAAGAGCTTTCTGCAGTGTGATATGCCATGTGGACTTTAAGGTGTCCTTTTTGAGTGAAGCTCTTTCCACACAGTTGGCATGTGTAAGGTTTCTCTCCGGTGTGAATTCTAATGTGGACTTTGAAAGTCGGTTTATGCGTAAAACTCTTTCCACATTGAGGGCACGTGTACGGCTTCTCTCCCATATGAATTCGCATATGGTAATTAAGGTTCGCTCTTCCAATAAAACGTTTTCCACACAGTTTGCAGGTTGAACAGTTTTCTCCAGTGTGAGTTCTCATGTGCCTGTTAAGGTTTCCTCTTTGGTTGTAGCTTTTTCCACACTGAGGGCATAAATAAGGCTTTTCTCCACTGTGAATTTTCATGTGCGAATTAAGGTTTCTTTTTTTGTCAAAACCTTTTCCACACTGTTGGCAGGTAAAAGGGCTCCCTTCAGTGTGAACTGTCATGTGGACTTTAAGGTCTTCTTTTCTGTTAAAACCTTTTCCACACGGCTGGCAGGTGAAAGAGCTTCCTTCAGTGTGATTTGTCATGTGGACTTTAAGGTGTGCTTTTTGAGTGAAGCTCTTTCCACACTGTTTGCAGATGTAAGGCTTCTCTCCAGTGTGAAGTGTCATGTGCCTGTTGTAGCTTCCTTGCTGAGTGAAACTGTTCCCACACTGTTGGCATGTGTAGGGCTTCTCTCTGGTGTGAATAGTCATGTGGCTTTTGAGGGTTGCTTTTTGAGCGAAACTCCTTCCACACTGTTGACATGTATAAGGCTTCTCTCCAGTGTGAACTCTCATATGGACTTTAAAGTTTCCATGTTGTTTGAAACTCTTTCCACAGTGCTGGCAGATTAAATCACTTTTAGTTCCAGTCTTCTTTCTTGATAAAGTATTTTCAGTCTGTGAGAAGGTAAATGATTTTTGTTTCTCATACTGATCGTTGGCTTGCATTTCATCTAGTACTTCGCTCTCCTTTTTCAGGGTCATCAGGGCTAGGGCAAAAAGAGACAAATACAAGTTAATCCCTGTTTAAAAGAAACAGCAGAACAGAAAGCAAAAATAGCTCAACTCTATCCTGGAGAGTCACAGTTCTGCAGAGTTTTGCCACAACACTCCGAAATCAACGTCTTCAAGATAACTTGAAAACTAAAGGTGGGTTTGATGGAGCAGTTTGGAGTTACACACTGCAGGGCTGTGGAGTTTGACATCCCTGGTCTAAAATATTATCAAAACATTCTTTCAAAGATGTTTTTGCAGAGAAACTGTTTTTGTTAATATCAGTCAGGTTAACACCTCACCAAGTTATCGCTCTCTTCTAGAGCTATTAAAACTTCAACAACACAGACCACAACATTGTCTTGGATAGTCTGTGAATTATGTATATTTTCACTTGTAGTCAAATATTAGCATGGTTTAGCTCCTATCTATCTGACTGCTACTACTTTGTCTAAATGAAGAGACATTTAATCAAAGTATGGAGTACCACAGGAATTAATATTAGGTCCTTTACTTTTCTTCTTCTTTATGGTTCCCCTGAGGGACATTATTTCCCAGATAGCATGCGTATGTCTACAAGATGTCTGTTAAAGATCACTTGATCTGGAAAACATCTGCTGTGTAAAAACAGCTGACAGATGTCTATAAGATGTCAGTTTTACGTCCATTCATTCTAAAATCAAACATCTTAAAGACATCTAATGGATGTCTTTAATATTTACTTTAATATCTGGAAATACATCTTCCAGATGTAAATGCAGACGTCAAATAGATGTCATTGTGATGTATGTGTGCTATCAGCCTGATAGTACACAGTTCATAGTTCGGAGAAACCTATTTGAACGTTATCTATTAGAGTCTGCAAGACATCTGAAAGGGACAGTTTGCTCATCTGAATGCTATCAGATGTCAAAATATACACATCTATTAGATGTCTTTAAGATGTTTATGATTTAGAATGTATGTAAAAGAAGACATCTTACAGATGTCCGTCAGATTTTGTTTTTGATCAAGCAGATGCTTTCCAGATCAAGAGATCTTTAACAGACATCTTGCAGATGTGCGTGTGCTATCTGGGCAGGGCTTTTATGCGCCACTGATGCAGTGTGTATCAATGATTTAAATGGGACAGCTAGTAATTTTCTTCAATTAAATTCTGCCAAAACCCATTAGTTCTGTTATGCAGAGGTTTTTTAACATATGTAGAAAAGTCTTCTTCCACCTTAGAAATGTTACAGGGTCAATAAATAAGCTCTAGTGGGTTCTACTGTACACTAGAAGTTTTCCAAATTGCACAATTTTATCATGACTAGTGACATTTTAAAATTCTGTTAATTACACACAGCTTTGAAAGACCTAGCTCCTCACTACTTCTTCTACTCTATATCTCCGATTTAATATTATTTTAATGGCATCTACACTAATATTGTTCATGGAACCCAAAAATGAAACCGATAACGTATAACTACATAACAATAAGAATCATCACTGTTGTATTATATTAAACATACTACTTGAGGTGTTGTTTTCACTAAATTACAAATACAAATTAACCAAATAAATATTTTACCATTGCAATACCACTATTGTACTGTAGTAAATAATAAAAATAATAATAATAATAATAATAATAATAATAATAATAATAATAATAATAATAATAATAATGTTATTATTTATTAGGATGCTGCAGCTAAACTGTGCTGGGCTGTGGACCTTTAGGAACTAAAGGTGCATTTACACAACACAATTTCCAACTAAAAATGGAACTTTTTTTATGCATTTCGCCAGTTCCATTACACAACAAAAAGGTTTTGGGGGCCTGGAAAAGCAAACTTTTGAAAAATGGTTTTTAAAGTGCAAGTTTTTGAAAGCAATGCTATTATTTTCTGTGCGTAAACTACAAAAAAAATCTGAATTTGTGAAAATGCTTATTCCAGTAGTGTATCTTTACAAACTGATATCACCAACTACTGGCCTGGCATAAATAAAACATCCATTTTAAAACAAATTTTCACAGATCCGTGTGAACGGCAATCACTTTGACAATGTTGTCTGCAAATTTTTCAAAAGAACAAAAGTTGTTCTTTTTTTAATCATGTAAACACACCCTGTGTGTTTGTTTCATTTTCAAATGCATGCACTGCCAAAAAAAAAAAAAAAAAAAATATATTTTTATCTGTTTTATTTTATTTCTAATCAAAATATCTACAAATTCTTAAATCAAGATGCATTTACTAGATAAGCAAAAAAAAAATTTTTTTATATATATATATATATATACATTTTTTTTTTATTTTTTTTTTGTCAGTCCCAAACTAAAATGCATGTTTGAGCTGTCTCAACTGAAAATATCTTGCTCTGACATACCTGAAAATTCAGTTCCATTTTTCTCAAAATCTCAAGATGCCTTAAAAGAAAATGTTAGTGGTGTGCATTTTTGTAAAAGCTGCTTAAATATCTTAATTAAACTAAGGCCTTATCCTGGATTAAGTTAAACCCATCTATAAAATCAGATATATTTTACATCTTTTTGCTTATCTAGCAAATGCATCTTGATTTAAGCCAAGCCTTTCTTGTAGTGTGTTATAAGCATCTCAAACTCACAGCCATTCAAATATTCAAGAGTTTGTGTGTAGCCAAAAAACAATGGATTATTTACAAAAACAATGTTGTTCCACATGTAAATAATCAGTGTAAATGAACAGTAACACATTTTAAAACAAGCAGTGCATAGAAACTTTTTATTTACATATTTAGATCACACTGACATAGTGTGATGGTTAAAATAATAAAAAATAAAAATTAAAAAAAAAAACTGGCCAAATGGTTATCAACATAATTTATATACTCAAAAGGGCTCAATTTAAAGACTATATATCTATGACAAAAATTGGATGACCAGTAATTTTCCTATATAAAATTCAGCTAAGAAAGAAATTTATTGGTCCAAAAACCTGTACACAGCAGCTTTTAGAAAATAATTTTCATCTAGAAGGATGTACTGTTACTTATTTCAAGACAGTGAAAAACATTTGACTTTTAAAAAAAATTTCACATGTAACAAAAACAGCCTTCTTCCACTTTAGAAACATTTCCAAGATGCAGAACATATTTTCATATAGCAGAAAAACTAGTTCATGCATTCATGACCTGAAGACTGGACTATTGTAATGCACTGCTAGGTGGTTGTCCTGCATTTTTAAGCTACAGTTAGTCCAAAATGCAGCTTCTACATTCTTACCAGGTTGAGAATATGATCATATCACCCCAGTTTTAGTATCTTTACACTAGGGTTGCCAACTGTTCTGTATAATACAAAATCGGATGCCCATTTTCCACAAGTTGATATGATTCTTTAGGGTCTTAATGAATAGTCTATAATATACTTTGGTTAAAAATTCTCAATGGTAGTGTAAAACAACATCCTTTTTACCTTGCCAAAATCAGCTCTGCAAAAATCATCCCATTCTGGTCGAGGCTGCTGAATGATTTGCGCGAACATAGATGGATATAGGTAGATCAGGAGGCACATTCCCTTCACAAACAAACAATCCACTGCAGTAAATGATGTAAATGATGACCGTTCATTATTACATCCAGCAACACAACACCTCGATCGCTCAGTTCTTTTCTAACTTGCATCCCTGCTCCAGCATCAAAACATAGAGGTTGGACTGTTACAACTGATCTTAGGTAAGTGTCATGTCAATCCAATGACCCCTTTAAGGCATAAAATCCAAACAGAAAGCAGTTTGACCAGTACACACTGGCATATGTCGTATGAAGACCATAACACAGATCTAAAAATCTAAACTGAGAATTGACCATTCTTTTCGGACCAAGCAGAATCCTTTTTCACCATTCGGTTTTTATTTCAGTCTTGACATTCACGTTGTCCTGCAAGTTTTCCACACAGGCCTCTTCCTTTTTAATAAAATGGACCGGCCACTCACTATTTGGCAAGTTTTCAGTCTTTAAGGAACTGCAAGTATTACACCTGTCCTTCTTTGGATGGTAAAGACCCAGGTTCTGCTCTTTAAATTCTTCTGAGAACACCTGCCTCGAGAAGGGTCTCAGCATCTTTTCCTCAGCAGCACGATGGTAGACTTTATACAGGCCAGTCATGGACTGAAATACAGGCTCCAGGTACTGTTTCGATTCTGATGAGCTACAGTAGCAGAAAGTCACCTTAGGGAGATCCTGCAGAAAACTCCTCATGAACTCACGATCGTCTTGTCTGAGGTGCGCTGCCGGATTCTGCAGTGTATTTCCTGTGTCTTGCACCCAGTTAAGAGCAGACCATTCTCCTATTCCCAGCGTTGACAAAAAGAAACTTTTACACACCCTTCTTCTCTCTCCATCAACTACTAAAAAATAATTAAGAGTAGATAACCTTCTTGAATTGTCAC
This sequence comes from Labeo rohita, assembly GCF_022985175.1. NCBI lineage: Eukaryota > Metazoa > Chordata > Actinopteri > Cypriniformes > Cyprinidae > Labeo > Labeo rohita. Next base: position 28,018 of record NW_026129341.1, on the reverse strand, counting down.
ACCCCCTTCTCCTCTTTACCGGGATGACATCCACCAAACCACGCACGTATATTTTCTTCTCTTCCCAGTTCATGTTCTCCCAAAAACATTTAAAAATCTTCTCCCTGTCTGCTTCTCCAACTGTACTGCAGTGATGCTTGGAGGACTTCACGCATCCAGCTGACTGACATCTTGGTCCCATCACTCGGGGCTCCATGTAAACTTCTTCGTTCCTTCTTATTCCAACATATGGTTGTCCCATCATCCTTCTCCTTTTATTAACAGACTTGTTCCAACTGCTTTCATTCTGTCTCTTCCTTCCAACTGCTTCACTCTCAGTGCCATCACAGGAATCTTAAAAAAATACAACAAAAACATTAGTATGTTTTGTATACAACTGCTGTACTACTGCTGTAATTACTGCCCGTTATACATAGAAACATTAATTCCTCTGCATCTCTTGAAGCATTAACACATTTTCAAATTCCTCTCTTGCTACACTCCTGTTATTTCCTCATTCTTTCTCTGAGCATCTTTGTTGATCTCTCTTTTGCTCTCTCCATCTGTGCTTTCACTATGTATATAACTACATTTCTTGCCTCCTCATGCGATGCACTGACCATTGCACACATTTCCTCCACAGATATCAACAATGTCATGTTGAGGTAAGAAGTTGTTTATCTAGCTATATAGATGAAAACTCTGTGTATCTGTATTATACAACACTGATATTACAAAAACGTTAGACTGTTGATTTCTTGACACGTCGCACACCTACAGGAAACTATAATTACAATGCTAACATCAGATCTTAATTTTGTTAAATGGGTAAACTGCATAATTTTAACTGAGTATGCAACCACCTAGAGATAATTTTATAAACTTTAAAAACAATCACGTAAAACCTCAAAATAAAGATCACTGCTTACCTTAAGCTTGCAGCATTCAATTCAAGATGGCTGGGTGGCGTTGCCATCTTTTACAACAGCTTAAGGATCCAAGAGTTACAACGTTTGTTGACAAGGTCATTTTAATGCTTTCATTTACTGTGTTTAGATGTCCCCTCTTAATGCGATTATAATGAGATTTTGGCAATATTGCAATTAAACTATGCATGTAAATGCAATATTTTGATTTAAATAATGCAATTAAGCTCATAATCACAGCAAGCATTATCACATTAACATAGGTGGTGTATGGCATGTAAACATGAGTGCGAAATTGTGTGCAGCTCACTGCAAAAATGACACAAATATTGATGACAGATTTGGTTTTCAAGCTAAATAAAAATAAAAGAAAACTTCTTAAAGGAGAAGTCCACTTCCAGAACAAAAATGTACAGATAATGTACTCACCCCCTTGTCATCCAAGATGTTCATGTCTTTCTTTTTTCAGTCGTAATTATGTTTTTTGCGGAAAACATTTCAGCATTTTTCTCCATATAATGTACTGATATGGTGCCCCAAGTTTGAACTTCCAAAATACAGTTTAAATGTGGCTTCAAACGATCCCAAATGCAGTTGTAAACGATCACAGCTGAGAAAGAAGGGTCTTATCTAGTGAAACAATTAGTCTTTTTCATAAAAATAATACAATTTATGTACTTTCTAATGTCAAATGCTCGTCTTGTCTTACTCTGCCTGAACTCTGTGTACTCTGGTTCATGACAGTTAGGGTATGTTGAAAAACTCCCATCTCATGTTCTCCCCTCAACTTCTTATATCGCTGTTTTACCTTTTTTGTTAAGGGTGTTTGATCTTCTTTGCATATTTGCAAAGACTGGGTTGGTACTTCTGCAGCAATGTAGGATGATTCTGAAATGATTTCTGAAGTTGAGGGAGAAAATATGATTGTAGTTTTTTGACATACCCTAAATGTCTTGAATCAGAATGCACCCTTCTTCCTCAGTTGGGCTCGTTTAAAGCCGCATTTGAATTTGAATTCGGGGTACCATATCAGTCCATTATATGGAGAAAAATCCTGAAATGTTTTCCTCAAAAAACATAATTTCTTTATGACTGAAGAAAGAAAGACATGAACATCTTGGACGACACAGGGGTGAGTACATTATATGTGAATTATAGTTGCAAAAGGGAATAATACGAAAAATGGAAATTGCATGTAAATGGGAGTGAAGAGCTTTGCTCTTGACATGTAAACATCTTAATGCAATTAAGCCTTTTTTTTTTTTTTTTTAAATAATTGTATTATTTGTGAGCATATGAGTATGTTTACATTGACAACAATATTGCGATTTGAATACGATTAGAACAATACTCTGGTTAAGAATCTACCATGTAAACAGATTTTTAATTACATTAATCCGACTGAAGTCACACTCGAAGTAAACACAAATCGAATTAAGATGTGGAGTATTCCTATTTTAGTCACATTATCCAAATCCAGTACAGATGTGAACACACCTTAATCAAACTATTACCTTTGTGCAGGACTTTTCACCGCAGTTTGCGACAGGATACACACACGACAGTGGTCAAATGTTTGACGGCAAACAAAAGAGCACAGCTTCAACCACACCATCATCTGTTTGCACGTATAGCATTACAAATTAACTGCACTCGAAGCATTCAAAAAATTAAAAATGAAACACCCCAAACTGTGTATGGCACCATGACAGAGATGAACTGTATGTTGAGACATGAAATTCTGGAGGAGACGTAATGATGTGTGCCATTAATCGACCTATGTATTATAACATATAAAACTAGAACATGAAAGGAATATTCTGAAAGGAACTCATGTAAACACCTTTATCATAATGTCTTATTCAGAATAAAGTAAATAGTTAAATTACTGATGTCCATGTAAATGTAATCATTGTTAAATATTCACAAAACCCACAAAAATGTAAAAGGTTACCAATAGAAATGATTTATGGAAAGGTAAAAATAACAAAATATGTAGACACAAGGTTTTCTCCCCACAACCACGATATACGTTGCTTATTTTTCTACAAAGAACCAGCTCCCAAACTTTGAAACAGCCTTCCTGATAACATATGGTGTTCAGACACATTTCTTTAGCCAAGCATTCACATTATGCATTTCATAACCTTTCACTCAGTTATACCTGAACAAATGCACATGATCATCTTTTGATTGAAACGTCAGCTATTCTAATTATTCTCTGTCTGCTTTTCTGTTTCCAGCTCTGAATGGGCATCTATAGATGACACCAGCTACAGATTGAATCCAGCCACTTACAAAGATCTGAGATGACCCCAAACTGGTGGACTTCAGGATTTTAGATGTCAAACCTGATCCAACATACAAAACTGCTATATTTTCCTCAAAATGCAAATATTGTTTCAATAATGTTAATTGTTTTTGCTTAAATAAAATCATTTTTAACTGCATGATTTGTATAACTTAAACTGTAAATTTCTGCCAAATAGACATTAAATTGAGTCATTTCTGATAACAAATCATTTTCAATTACTATATAGACACATGCATTTTCTGTAAAACTACTTTGAAATTATGTGTTGTAAAAAGAGTTACAAAAAAAAGTGAACTGAATACATTTTTGATTCTCAATATTGTTTTGAGTGTATTATTATAATATTGTTTTACCATTGCCATTATAAATTGATAACTCACCTTTTTGCTTATGAAAAATAAGCATCATTAGATGCTATAAATGAAGGGTTTACATTGTTTTTAATTCAAAAAATGTTTAATGTTATACTATATACTTTTTTTATTTAATTGTCAAAGGAAACTGCATTAATTAGGACAGTCATATGACATTCTTCAAAAATATAATTTATGTAGACACTTGCATATAAGGATCAAATGAGTGAGTTTAGCTTTAAATTAAAACCAACCTGTTTGTTCCTCAGTATCTTCTTGTTTTAGACTGAACACTTCTGCAATCCTTATGTCTTCATTTTCCTCTTTAATAAACGCCATCTTTATAATAGTGTGTCTTGTGGATCTCAGGTGCTTCACCAGAGGTGTTTCTGTTTGTTTGAAGATGAGAAGCTAATTAACAAAAAAGGAAAATAAATACAAACGAAACCTCTGTGTGCTTCTCAATCTGCTCCCTAGTCAGTGCACTGGTAAGGGAGTGAATCAAAGTAACATTTATCTTAAATTACCCAAATAGACAAAAATAAAAACACACACTATCCCTAAGGGTATGCAAGTATTTAAGATGTATATTTGATATTAAACAACTTGTAGATTACATTTAATACATTACACTTTCATGAGAACATTTACAGTTAGTTTGTAAAATCTGTTTTGACACATTTGTGTTTGTTGTTTTCGGTGCATTGACGCTGTTTTGAGCGCTTCGAATCACTGAATCGTTTTGCAAAGCAAATGATTCAATTGACTCGAAGTTTCAAAAAGCTCCGTTCTCATCACTACTAACCAGAATTCGTGTTTACTATAAACTGATTCACGATTTAGGGAGCCAGTTGAAAAGCACCGTGTTTGTTAATGTGCAAATACGCTTTACTCACAAATAAAAAAAAAATCAAAATGTTTAATGAAACACTGCAACGTTATAATGAATGATTAATAATTCATTTAACATAGTTTGTAAAAACTATAACACTACCTAAAAGATTTAAGAGATTTAAATACTTTAAACTCTTCAAAACACCAACCTCTCTTCAGCCGAATCTCCAGACACGGAGCGCAGCGCAGTCTTATGACGTCACATGCCAAACCAAAATAAAAGTCCTGTTTTGGCCACAGATATGTATATGCAGAAAACACACATAAATAACAAACATATGTCAACGGTAGATTAATTTGTGGTTAAATGAATTTAAAATACATGTTGTCCAGTGAAGTGATGAAAATTAATTTCAATGAAAGAATAATATGTGAGATGTCATGTTTGAGTGCAGGAACCATGTTAAGAATCCAGAAGCCTTAGCATTAAATAATTTAACATTGATTTAATTACACACACACACACACACACACACATATATATATATATAAAAGGTCTTATCTAGCAAAACGATTGGTCATCAACAAATTGACAATTTATATAGTTTTTAACCTCAAATGCTTATCTTGTCTGTTCTCTGCGATGGGCTTACAAACTCTGTGTAATCCGGGTCAATACAGTTAGGGTAGGTCGAAAAACTCCTCATTTTCTCCTCCAACTTCAAAATCGTCTTACACCGCTGCAGAAGTACTGACCCAGTGTTTATAAAGTGAACATGCAAAGAAGATTAAATGCTCTCTGTGATCCCTTATATCAACATATCATATCATCCAGCTAAAAAATTTATATATTTATAATGTATATATTGTTTATTAAAAAACATCCCGATCTGCAGAATTTAAGATGGTTACTATTTAGTTGATGAGTTGTCAATACGATATATCACAATATGTAGAATATGATTTTACTGCACAATTCAGCATATTAACATGAAATGATAACTGCAAATCCGTGTTTCGCTGCCTGGAGATCATTTGTTTCTTTGAATTGCAGCGATTAATTTGCTTCTCATATCAGTAGCTTTCAGCAGTCTGTAAAAATATATCTTAGGTTTCTTGTCAAATCTCTCTGTACAGTCAATCGCAAAGCTCGTTATGGTTTTAGAGGTGTTCTGTGTGTTCTGTTGCTGCACCAATGCTGCCACTCAGTCTTTTTGCCACTTTGTGGGCAGAGCCGCACTCACTCCAGCTGATGGTGACATCACGTGCATACCCTCTATTGACAACATGAGCATTTGAGGTTAAAAAAATATAGAAATTGTCAATTTGTTTAGAAAACGACTAAACGTTTTGCTAGATAAGACCCTCAGTTATCTCTTTAACTATTTCTTGCTTTGAAAAGCTGAAATGGGCAGACCAAGAAAAGAAAAACATCGGGTGGAATTTTCAAACCCAAACATAAGAGATAAACTGAAATGGGCGTTGCGCTTGAAATTGACGCGAGAAATAAAGAACATTTTCTTTAAAACCTATACAATACTCCCTCATCCTGACAGTGAAAAGAAATGAAAAGAAATGTTTTTTCAACAATGAACAGGATTGTAGATATAGTCTCACAGTGAAGCACGAGCTGGAGTACAATGGTAATTTCACAAGTTCTTGCTTGCTCTGATAGCAACAGACTCCAGGGCGGATGGGTCCGTGTAACGGTTTGCAGTTCTTTGTTCAATTTGCACCATCAAAATTGACCAGATAAAAATTGGCTTCAAACTTTCATTTTCCGTTTTTTTCAAATATCTTACAAATGAATAATTGTCTCTCTGTTTAATTTTCTAGTCTACAAGTTTATGTTGTGGCATCCGAATACGATTTTTGAACAAAACATAAAACATGACTCGTTATTCTGATTTTCCATTTTTTTTTTGTGTGTGTGTTTTGCGTACGGTTGTTCCGTACCATTACCGCCGGGGGAGGGGATGGGGGATTCGTTTACAGCCTGCAGCGGATCCAGAGCACTGCCGCTTTATGTATATGTTTATGTAGGCATCCCTGCCTCTGCTGTATTATTTTTATCCCTGGTGGGGATAAAAACATTCTGCGAACCTGCTTCTAAGTCCCGTTCTGAATCAACTGATTCGCGATCCGTTTGAAGCACTTCGAAACAGTAAATCATTTTGCGACGCGCGTGGTTTACTGATTCGGAGTTTCAAAAAGCTCCCTTGATACTGTGTTGTTTGCTCGCTTTATCTATACAATTTATTCGTTGTTTGAAATGAAATCATTACAATTAATAGGCCTAACTTACAATGCAATGTTTTTATTAAATTGTGATCACGTTACCTCATTACCTGATACTTGCCTAAAAAGACGGGTATACAATGTGCGTTGTTAACAGATTACACTAACAGTTTGGTCAACCTCCGCCTATGGAGAGAGAAAAAAGTTTTCAAAAGCATCCCCCCTCTCCCTTTTTCCACAAATCGCACCATATATATATATATATATATATATATATATATATATATATATATATATATATATATATATATTGAATGCGCACTGGCTCATAGGGACTCATGGGTCTCCATGGGAACCTAAATTAGCTTATACGTTATACAGAATGATGGTTTACTTGTTTATTTTCTTCATATATTTGTAAAAAAAAAAAAAAAAAAAAAAATTTTAAACATAACGGGGTTTTTTTATGTTTAGGGGTATGGTTAAGGTAAGGGGACAGAATATACAGTCATGTATACACAGCCGTCTAATCCAGGCCACAGCCTTTCAGAGTTTAGTTACACCCCTGCTCCAACACACTGTAGTTTTCAAATAATATTCTGATTCATAACTGAATCAGGTGTTATTTGAAATTTTACTTTGTTTCTGTGCTGCATCCTCAGAGCAAGTGCTAAGCCCTTTTAGTCCCTCCACCCACGCAATTTCATGCCGAATAGAATACCTTCACAGGCCTTATAAATGACACCTGTGCTCACATTTGTTCCCCTTTGTTAAACCATTAGAGGACTGTGATCTCTACTTCTTATCCGATATTTTGTGTGTGTAATTGCCAATGCAAGTGCCTTATGTTCTATTAATTCACTTCTCATTTTTATGTCATGATACATTTTATGAAAGAAGAAGCTAGCAATCTGCGTTGATTCAAACGACTGGGCGTAGACACACTTCATACAAGAAGGCAAGAAGATGGATGAGTTGCATCGTGAATCATTTGATTCAAACGGGATTTTAAAGCGCGTATCGCGAATCATTTGATTCAAACAGGACTTTAAAGCGCGTATCGCGAATCATTTGATTCAAAACTGGACTTTAAAGCGCGTATCGCGAATCATTTGATTTAAACGGGACTTTAAAGCGCGTATTGCGAATAATTTGTTTTAGATCGGGACTTAGAAGCAGGTTCGCAGGATGTTTTTATCCCCACCAGGGCAGGGATGCTGCAGGGATCGCGCCCTGCTTATACATAAAGCTGCAGCGCTCTGGATCCGCTGCAGGCTGTAAACGAATCCCCCATCCCCTCCCCCGGCGGTAATGGTACGGACCAACCTTAAGCAAAACACACACACACACACACAAAAACAAAACAAAAAAACAAAAACAAAGGAAAATCAGAATAACGAATCATGTTTTGTTCAAAAATCGTATTCGGATGCCACAACCTAAACTTGTAGACTAGAAAATTAAACAGAGAGACAATTATTCTTTTGTGAGGTATTTGAAAAAAACGGAAAATGAAAGTTTGAAGCCAATTTTTATCTGGTTAATTTTGATGGTGCAAATTGAACAAAGAACTGCAAACCGTTACACGGACCCGGATGCCTGTCAGCTGTATTGTCAGACTCTGTTCAGCCATTTGCCTAGAATATGCCCTGCACACTGACAGTTTTTAAAAGTAGTGTTTTTTATCATATTTTATCATGTTATCATGTTTTATCTTATCATGTTATCGTGTTTTATAGTGTTAGTTAGCTGTATTTTTTTTTGTTTGTTTTGTTTTGTTATTTTTACTTAATCAAAATAATCCAGCTGCAGTTTGATTGAGATTACTTGGAATGCACAATGAAATAACATGATTTCTGCGTTGTCTGTTTTTTGCAAATTAACTCTTCAACTTTTTCTCACTGGGGGGAGCACCACTCTTTGAAAAGCTGAAATGGAAAAAAGAAAAACATCAGGTGGAATTTTCAAACCCAGTCATAAGAGATCAACTGAAGATGGACTAAATGCTTGAAACTGACACGCAAAAAGAAACAAAAAGTTGGTAATGGTACAATGGTAATTTCACAAGTTCTTGCTTGCCCTGATTAGCAACAGACTCCGGGGTGGATGTCTGTCAGCTGTACTGTCAGACTCTGTTCAGTCATTTGCCTAGAATATGCCCCACCTCGGGACCGTGTGCTTACAGTTTACAAAAATTTTGTTTTTTATCATGGTATCATGATCTCATTTTTTTTTGTGTTGTGTTAGTTAGCTATATATATTGTAGCAATTTAGCTCAAAAGGGAAAATGTATATAAATAATTACAATTAATTATGATTAATTACAATTATTTATATCAGCTGCCAGTAGTAACTGTAGCAGAATGAACTAATCTGTTCGTCTAGCAAACATTTAGTATAATTTCATATCAGCTCTAAGAAATTTTATGTTTTTGGCCACAGTAAATAACTTTCTTAAAGTACCATTGCATTAGAGCATGTAGCTCGAATCGGAATCGTAAAGGGACATTAATTTACAAGGCAGAATCAGAATCTACACTCATGTAATTTGTGCACAAGGGTTTTATTAACGAAGGACCAACACATAACTAATCTAAACAAACAAACATGAAGTCACTCATACATGGGGGAATGGTCAGTGAGAAGCAGTTAGAGAGAAAAGAGAATGAAGCTATGAAAAGAGTCAGTTAACCACCTGCTGTGAAACCATCAGTGCTGTCTACAGCTTATACTAAACCCTTTGTTTGTTTAGTTAAATGTACAATACTTGCATTGCCTTGGTCGTTGAACAAGTGTCCAAATGCAGTCTCAGGTGAAAGTCTTGATGGTTTGGAGCAGTGGTGGTTTTGGAATTGCAATCACGTTCTTCCGGGTCTGAAAAGTGATGAAGTCCAAAGATGTTCTGACTCGATGGTGACTGGGAGTTTCTTCCCAAGTGAAAAGTGAAGAAGAACCAAGAGCTGAGAGGGACCCAGCTGAAGTCCTGTGATCTTTGGGGAATGGCAAGACCAGGCCACAAGCCCTGGCGCACACTTAGGGAAGTCCTGAAGAGTTCTAGCTCATCTTCTTAGGTTCTCCAAGAACCACTGACTGACTGAGGCGAGTCATGAAGATGAATTCCAGGGTTAAGTGGAACTGTCTGGCTCTTTGTGGTTGAGAGCCACAGCTCTGTATGTTGGGCCTGTCGGGCCCGCCGGGCACGCCCTGTGCCGGCTCAGGCTCCCCGTGGGTTCCTCCACACGGGCAGTAATCGGAAGATGTTGCAGACAAGTGAAGAGAGAGAGTGGCGATCAATCGTTTGATGCCTTTAAACTCTCTGGAGGCTGCGCCTCCAGGAGGTCCATGAACCAATGGTAACTTTCGCCTTCGGAGGGAAAGTTTACGACTCTTTGTCTGTGAGCATGGTATTTTGCATATGTAATTCGATTGGGTGTTGATGCAAAAACTACTAAGGTTTCTTAAAACACTAATATGTTGCATAGGTATCAACATCTAATTTACACCATCTTTTAGATCATCAAAATACGAATTCAAAGAAACCAAACATGACATAGGTGGGTTATACAACTCATCATAACGCTATCATAACGCATGCATAAAACAGTAGAAAAACAAATACAAATACAACAGACAAAATTAAAATACAATGCAGTAATACTGTACACAATGACCTGGGCTATGTGTGATAGGAAGGTCAAAGAAAGGTTTGTCTGTGAATGAACAGGAAAGAGTCTATTTCTATAGGCATTGTGTCTCTCCTATGGCAAATGTAGCATGGGCAGATGTGCATTCCTCTGGGCAATCGGTCTTTGTCAGGTGACGTCACACTCACGAGAATCGAATTGCATTTTGGGTATCGCCGCCATTTGTAAGGTATCAAAGCCGAGGTGTTCTGTAGTTGCAGAATTATCCTTTTGATTTGCTTCAAAATGGTACGTTTTTGTTGTGTTAAAGTCAGCGATGGAAATTACACAACTGCACGATAGAAAAGGTTAAAAACTGACCACGAGGAAAGATATTTTAGGCCTCCCACTTGAAAGAAACAGTAGACAACATGCAGCGGAAATAACCAAGAAGCGTCAGATGGCCTGGATATCAGCAACGATACGCAAAATCATCATATTTGCCCTCAACATTTTCATAAAGGTAAGCAAGCGATTTTTTAGTTTGTGCTTATTTTCTCTCTTTTTTTAAGTACCTAACGTTATTTCCACATGTTGTTTTGGGATATCAATGCTATTCAGTGGTGTAGTGCAGGTATACAGCGTAATGACAAGTGTGGATCAATGCAAATATTCCCTAAAAGCACCCAGTAAAGACAGTGATGCGGTCAGGAACATGAGGCTGGATTCCTTTGAAATGTATGTTTGATGGTTGCGCCGGCGCCGTCCCCCCCACCCCAGATGCTGCCTGTTCATACGTGAGAGCATGTCAGCTTAGTGATAAAATAGACACCACTCGATGCCACAAACTGAATGTAACTTGTGTGTACACAGAAGAAAATGGACTGCTTTTCATGTCAGACATAAGGGAAATTCTCCAGCATATATTCTCCAAAGCTCCAGCATATAGCTGGCTTGTTGTGTTTAAAGACTATTTGTTAAATGTAACAATTAATGTATGTCTGATTGGTCCAGACGCTACATTAGTTTTAGTGCAGTAAAAAAATTAAGTTGCTGAATGTTAAACAAAGACTATAGAATATAACCAAGACTTGTCACTTGTATAGTTTTGAATGGGGAAAGATGCAACGCTCATTATGGCCACGAAGCCCCGCCTTGTTAAAGAGCCAATCGTTGACTAGTAAAGTCAGCGCATCACTGCAGCTGCCGTTAGAAGTCCCGGTTGCTAACAGTCAGCAATCTGAGATGTCTGCATAGTGCTGTGCATGCGCCTGAAAAAGAAGCTTTTTTTAACGCTATTGTAACATAAGGAACAATATTTATGAGGCAGTTTATGGTCAAATTTCATTAATTTTCAAATATGAAATTTAATCGTATGCTTGGTGAACAATTTTGGAGAATTTGATGTTTCCCCATTCAAATAGATAGAAGCTGCACTTGCCCAAAGACTGATGTTAAACAATGATTAGTGATATTTGAGACTATGTAATTTGTAACTGTTGTTTCAGTTATACAAGTATTACAAAGTTATTGTGCTGCATGCAGTTAGTTAAAATAAAAGGGGTGTGACTTTCTGAGTAGAAGTGTGTTTCAGGTGTGTAAGAATTAAGGTAATGGGCTTTGAGTGATTTGATTAGTTAGTCAAAGCTGAATTGGTGGTGATGTGGTCCATTTTACCTGATCGGAATGAAGTGTGCACAGCAACAGCGTACAAGGTAAAAATACTCTGTATTTTGCAAGTAAGGGTATTTGTTGATATAGTGATATTATAGTGAGATGCTTGTAATTGAAATTATGTCTTATGTTGTTTCAGAAAGAATGGCTTTTAGAAGTCCTTAAAAAAATTATACCATGTGGAAGGTGAAGAATTTGTTAATACAAGACCAGTTTTGCTTAGTAGCGGTAAGTATTTTATATTGTGTTAAACAAATTGCTTCAGTTTTTAATGGTGGTACAAGAAATCTTCTGTTTTGTGTACTATTCAGCGTTGGATGAGGGTGTCAGCAGACAAGGAGCACATTAGGAGCTAACAGAGCTGGGAGTGAAGGTCATGAAGAAATTAGCTGGGCTGGATGCTGAAAAAAATATCTACAGAAAGAGTTGGTTTAAGTGTGCAGGAAGTTGGAGAAGTTGGAAGGAGAGCTAGAAGTAATAAAGGCAGCTCTGAATTTACCAAAAGATGATGTGTAAAGATGCTTTGTACTTATTTCTTTTTTTGATGCTATGAATTTTATAATTGTTTTATTGTTGGAATGTGTGATTTTTACTACATATATATATATATATATATATATAATATGAGATATACATAAAATTGTTAAATGAACTTTCCTGAAATTACAGAGAATTTGTGACTTGAGGATGGTGCTGAAACTGAGAAGCAAGCAATAGGCAAGAGTACTGAGTCAGTAGAAGAAGAGGTCGATGAAGCTGAATAAACAGCAGAAGTAGTGTTCCCTACCAGTGGTTCTCAAACTGGGGGCCACCAGATGGCGATGGGGGCCGCATAGAAAGTCTAGAATCTAGATTAGGAAATTATTTTTTAAAATTGTTTTACCTGCAGGGCTTGACAATTAGGAGTGCACTTAAAAACATGTGCAACTAAATAATAGTTGCATACGTTTTTAAGCCTTGTTCATTTAAAATTTCAAGCGATCACAGAGAGACGTGTCTCTGACAGACATACTACAAAAGTATGTCAAAATATGTCTTGACCAGTAACTTTGTAGCTTTAGCTATGATAAATCTAATTTATACAGTGTAGCACAGATGCACCGATCAACAGGACATATTTCAAACTATCTCTGTTCCTGGCTTGCACACAAACTGCATATAATCATTTTTTTAAAATGTCATGTGTGTGGAAATATTAAGAACTCTTTAAATATCCGTTAACAGAGGCCAGAGACGCTGAAGACGAACTGAAGAGGAAAAAATACTGCAGCAGGCAGACTGAGAATCCACTTGCATGCACAACTTTAATTCAGAAAAGACAAAAACTCAAAAAGACTATCATAAACTTCACATAACGGGCAGGAGCATCTAGATAACAATACAGGGAACCACAAAACAACGACCAGCAAAACCAAGCTGTTTAAATACATAGACAGACAAGCTAAACGAGATAACAAGGAGGCGTGGGTAATTGTCATAGAAACACCTACAGTAGAAACAAACAAGCAGACTACGGAAACAGGGACTAAACTCAGGAAGTGAAGACAGAAACAACAGGGCAGAAAAACACTTCAACATAAGAGTCTAAAGACAGACAAAGCACACGACAATCACAGTTCACAATGTGCAAATTATTGATAATATTATCCTAAATATTGAAACAGGGTTTATAAAAATATATCTCTGTAACTGACTGTTTTAAGAAAAGTTTACATGCCATTTTTTTTTCGTTTGTCTCAGTACAATGCATTTAAAGTTGCGTTCATAAGCACAGCACTGCTTTGTTTACAATGGTCATCAGGGATCCGCTCTATCATGAGTCCGTAAGTGCCACCTGCTGGCAGGGACTAAATTTGCGTTCATTCAGTCCATCTTTTCATTTGTAATAAAATCATTTTTTAACAAACATTGTTTGAACTATATATTTGTTAGGCTAGTAGGTTTTGCTGTCATATCAAAATTGGAATTGAGAATTGTACAATTTAATTGGTATGTAAAATTTTGATGTCAATCTTTTCTGTATAAAATTGCTAAAAGGATCAATCCTAAATATTTCCCAGAAAATAACACTGATAATTCCAGTGATAATACATTTAAACTCTTTTATTACACTTACTATTGAAGTGATCTACATTACATATTTTTAAAGAAAGAAGAAAAACCAAAGGCCTACATAATGGATGAAAAAAACTGCTTTGGATTTTTAGTCTTACCTCCAGACAGAAAGGATGGACATTCTCTCTGCCCATCGAATGGTAATTGCCACATGTGGGAGCCTCAATAGCATTGCCAGTGATTTCATAAGTGCTCATATGTTTGTCAAATGGACAAATGAAAACACTAAGCGAAGTAAGGAAGGAACAGATATTAAAGTGCTGCAGGCGGCATAGAGTGCCGATGTTCTACAGAGTTTAGCTCAACCCTTAAAAAAACAAAAAAAAAACAAAACAAAAAAAAACTCGCCTGCCTGTAGCCCTAGTAATCCTGAAGACCTTGATCAGCTTGTTCAGGTGTGTTTGATTAGGGTTGGAGCTAAACTCTGCAAGACAGCGGCACTCCAGGACCGACGTTGCCTATTCCTGTAATAGTAAATAAGGTTATTTACCTGATTGCTAACATGTTGTTTGTGAAATCCTGGAAAGTGTTTTAATGTTGTCAGGGTTGATGTTCCTCTTCTTTGGCTGGTTGAATAGCATGTCTACATTTGTAAGCCTGGACCACAAAACCGGTCTTAAGTAGCACTGGTATACTTTTAGCAATAGCCAAAAATATATTGTATGGGTCAAAATTATTGATTTGTCTTTTATGCCAAAAATCATTAGGATATTAAGTAAAGATCATGTTCCAATAAGACATTTTGTAAATTTCCTACCATAAATAATCAAAACTTTGATTAGTGATATGCACTGCTAAGAAGTCAACTTGGACAACTTTAAAGGCGTTTTTTTCAATATTGATATATATTTTTTTTTTTGCACCGTCAGATTCCAGATTATCAATAGTTGTATCTCAGCCAAATATTGTCCTATACTAACAAACCATACACCAATGGAATGCTTATTTATTCAGCTTTCATATGATGTATATGACTGGTTTTGTGGTCCAGGGTCACATTTGGCACATTTGACAAGGCCAAAAAAAAAGCCATCTGTAATCATCCTCAGAAAACTCCTTGCCTCTCTGACAATCAACATTCCCTGAGTGTCTGATGATTTGAAATATTTACACTTTAAAAGGTCATACACAGTGTTTACAGCCCAACTGTGAAAGTTCTGCTGTGTTGTAGAGGCTCTAGGAAGTCTTAGTCAAGCACAGTGATTCACTTAGGTGACCTGGAGAAGAAAGCAGAAAATCCACCATGGTCAGAAAAAAGTGCAGATTCTGGAAAGCACTTCACTTTTCCCACATTTTGTTGTTAAAGCCTTATTCCAAAATGTATTAAATTCATTATTTTCTCAAAATTCTACAAAAATATCCCATAATGACAACAAGAAAGTAGTTTCTTTGGAATCTTTGCAAATTTATTAAAAATAAAATACAAAAAAATTAAGTTGCAACTGTTTCTCAATTAGTGAAAATTCCATTTTAGATTTTTAATTAAGAGTGCGTATTTTTTGACATGACATCACAAAACATCACAAACAAATAAAAAACATAACACTTAATTTCTTTCCAGAATAAGTTTGTAAAGAACATGTCAGGTTGATATGTGAAACTATTTTTCACACTAGAGACATGTGGAATGCCTTTCTGCAAAATTCTGCTCCAACCATGATCAAACACGACTAAATCAGCCAATTAAGATCTCCAGGGGCACTTGATAATTACTGACAGGTGTGTTTAATCAGGGTTGGATCTGGGCCCATATTCTTAAAGAGTTCTCTCAAAAAGCTCCAAATTTATCTTAAAAATTTCTACATAGGAGTCATAACTCAAAGGGGTCATCGGATGCCAGTTTTCCACAAGTTGATATGATTCTTTATGGTCTTAATGAAAAGTCTATAATATACTTTTGTTAAAAACTCTCAATGGTAGTGTAAAAAACACCTTTTTTATCTTGCCAAAATTAGCTCTGCAAAAATCATCCTGTTCTGGTCGAGGTTGCTTTAAATGTTAATGAGCTCTGCTCACCCCGCCCCTCTCTTCACTCTGTGGAGTGACGAGCCTGTTTACTTTAGCCACTTGTAGCCACTAAACTTGCTAACTAACAGGTTATCAGGAAAGGCGATCACAAAGATTCATAAAAAACCCTTTTACTCACTTCTGCTGTAAGTGAAGCTGGATCATGATGATGTAGATCAGGAGGTGCATTCCCTTCACAAACAAACGTAATCCACTGCATCTTCAGCCGGCATCGAAACAATGGAGGTCGACTGTTACAGCTGATGTAAGGCAGGTCTGAGGTAAGACCTCATGTCAATCAACTATCATGGGAGCGGCCTCTGTCGGTGAGCAATGAGAAAGAAACAAAAACTTTTATCTTAGTGAGGAAGTGGGCTGACTATGACAGGTAGCTAGGTAGGTAGCTATGACAGCCTCTTGAAGACTGTGATTGGTTGGTTGTGCAAGAAGGAAATAAAAGAGCACTTTTAAGTGGAGGGTCTATTTTAAGACGTCATATATAGGCATAATTTTTTTTTGTTTTATCATACACGCACACATTGTATATATGTTTATATATTCTTTATTTTTTATTTACATGCTGTTAATGTTGTACTTAATAGTATAGTGTATGGTGTGCCACGACGTGACAAAGACAGCACACCACTCACCAACAGGTTTTCAACCAGAGTCCCAATTGTGAACACAGGAAATCTCGCAAAATCTCTCGTGACTTGAGAATAAACATGGCAGATGATAGGCAGGAAGAAAAAGTGATGGGATGACTGCATTTGTTATGTTTTCGTCTTCTGTCAGCTTGCTTTCTGATTAGAGAATAGTTTCGTTTTACGTGATTATCTCCAGATCGTATTTGCGCTTGTCCTCGAGGTTCTCCCACACATCAGGATTTCTGATCATAAATATTCAACATTGAATATTTACGGCTCATGATCGGGTGCCTCTGACATTCTTCCGAGCAGATTCAGTCACTCTTAACACACCTCACACCACAGGAAAATCTGATAAGATAATCAGGATATAACCTAGGATTGTTCCTTCAAAACACTTGAACACACACAAGCAGATAAGAGACTATCCTGCAACACGATGAGAGACTGATTGAATGCAGCGCTGTCAGATTACCTTATGTCTCATTCACCGGTAAGAAAACATTACAGTAAAAAGCACATAATATTACAATATTAGCGTCTTTTATTCTCACTGGAACACGCTGATGACGTATGTCTGCATCATGTCTGCACAAACAGGATGCGCAGAGGTATGCAAATACATATTTGAAGGCAAGCAGGACAGCCTATCATAATGTTCGGACTGAACATTTTGATTGGACAAACATTTTATGGCCCTATGCCTTCTACAGACAATATAACTGCTTTCAAATATATTTAAAACAGTGGTTCTCAAAGTGTGGTACGAGTTCCACTAGTTGGACTCAAGCTCTCTCTAGTGGTATGCAGAGGAATCACCAAATTAAATATAAATGAATGTTAAAACACAATATAATTTACTCTAATCTTTATATGAGTATTTTTTTTTTAATTATTATGTATTATTTTTACATTTACATGTACAGTACAATTTTTATTTAACTTTCAGGTACAACACATTTTAATTTAATCATTATTTACGTATTTTATTTACCTGTTTGTAAGCACTGTGCAGTGTTGATGTTCAAACTGTATTTACAATGTTAAAATGGCTGACAACAGTAAAGTTGTAGAAATACAATTACCTCACTTTTGAACTGTGCAGAGCTGTAGCTAAATAGTTTAGGTCTACTACTCTACTGTATTTAAATGCTGGTTATTATGGTGGTACTGGAAGAGCCAAATAGTTTCTAAGGTGATACTTTAGTTTGAGAACCACTGATTTAGACCACTTAACTTAGTGATTGTTATTGGGATGTGCAGACACTTTCAACCAGCATAACAAAAAATGTTTGTGACAATCACCTATTGCACCTTTAAGCAAAATCAAAATAGCAATAGTACTATTTTTTTCTGAATATCAGCAGGACTGCAAATGTGACATTCATTTCATGCAAAATTTAATTTAAATTTCATTAAAAATCTAATAAAAATCTGTTACACTAAATGTCTTTTTTCCGACACAACATTGTACATTGGCTTTCCAAGGAAGGGGATTCCAAGGAAGGCAAAGATGATCCACAAGATACATGAAAGAAAGACAAACGGATGTGACACTTAACAATAGCAAACAAACCAAAAGGTAGAACACTGGACTATAAATACTAACAAAGTAATTAGGGAGAACTGAAACAGGTGTGTGACTAATTAACAAATCAACTAAACAAGACCAGGAAACAAAACAATATTTGGAAAACAGGAACTAAGGCTGGAGGGAAAACATGGAACACAAAGTTCAGAATCCTGACACTAAGCTGTTTTTCCATTGAAATTAATATATTTTAATAAAAAAACAAAAATCAAAAAACAAACAAAAAAAAACAATATTTGAGATATAGAGTGAAAGCCTTTAAAAAAAAATTATTTTTTCAAGTGAGAATCGTGCTATCTGGGGGGATTAAGAAAATAAATGTAATGTCATTGTGTAACCACTAGTTTATCTCCCTATATAAATATATATAAAAGCTTTTGGGTCAAAATTTCTTACTTTATTTAGGTGTCACATTTAGATATATATTTAGACATTCTAAAAAAAAAAAAAAAACTTTCCGTCCATGTTCAGATATTTTATGTTAGAGAAGTATCAGGTTGTGCAATATGATTTAAAACACATCATACAAATATTTTGCAATTAATTGGCATTTTATTCAATTTAATTCAATAAATGGTAACAAAATGGCAAATAATTAACTAGCAGCAAACAATAAATGAACCTAACAGCAAACAATCATTATCAATCAGTAGATTGAAAAAAGAGGAATAAAAATGTAAACAACAATAGTAAATATAATTTACTATACATGTATAAACTGTTATTATTTTATACATTGATGCAAATGCAACAGATAGTAACACAGTGTCCTTTGCACATGGTAAGTTTGCACTTTTGCAAAAGCTGCTGGTTTTAACAAAACGTTTTCTTTTTTTCTGAGTGACAGGGATGAGATGTGGGGAAAACAAGCTGTGAAGAGATCAGCTTCCTCATCCCTGGAACCTGCACTTTTCTCATGAAGCTCAGAGAGGCTGGTGCATGAGGAATTTTCTGTCTTCTTTTATGTAAAGGTCCACCAGCACTTTCCCCAGGTCCTCAGGAAAAATGCCTTTTCCCCAGTGCCCAGGAGGGAACTACAAAATTTCAGTGATGTTGAAGAAGAGAGCTATCTAATTATTTGCAGTAAACAAATAGAAGATAGCACATACCTTGTCTAGACGGTCCACTCCACCTTTGGTGGTACTGTAGTATAAATTTTTTTTTTGTCCTCACATTCACTGATTACTGCATCCTTGTGTGCGGTGCTCATAAGAATCCCATTCTTATTCTTTTTAGGACAGCAGGACACAATGGTGTGTCTCAGTGAACACAAAGAGAGATGCAAAATTAGCCCTGTTTCATGAACTCACCAATGCACTTGGGAGCTCCAGCTTGTTTTTCCTGTCATTATTATTTTTCTCTTTATTATATTTTTTGGGGCTTTTATGGCTTTTTTTTTAGATAGGACAGTAGAGAGCAGACAGGAAAGTATTGGGTGGAGAGAGTGGGGTGGACCTCGAGACAGGAATTGAACTCGGGTCGCCGTGAGCACAGTTGTACTATATGTTGGCGTAACTAACCACAAGGCTATCAATGCTGACAAGTGGTAAGTGGTAAATAAAATAATCATCACACGTGACAATGTGCCCCTCAAGATCAATAACATTTCGAACACCAAATGTTTCCCCAGGTTTTGCTCATGCTGTGCTCCTGCAGGTTTTCTGGAGTACACCTGCATATTCCAGCTGTAGCTGCTGCATCACAGGCTGCCCAGATTTTGAGACCATATTTTTCTGGTTTGCTTGGCACATATTGCTTAAACTGGGAGCGGACTCTAAACCCAAGCAAGCATTAATGTGTGCGTGTATGTCAGTGTAATAGAGGGAATTAAAGTCTCTTTTGGGTATTTTGATTTATGAGTTAATTTTATTTCACATATTCTCTAAATTTGCAGTCTTGCCAGTTCACTTGTGTGTGTGAGTGAGAGCGAAAGGCCCATGAGCTATGACTCAAACTCAAGACGCCTAAAGTGCAACATCCCTATCTGTAGGCGTAAATGATTCTGTCAGAAATCTTTATCATTTCTCTCCTTTCTCTTCCTCATTTAAGGCATTATTAATGCTGTTTGATTTTGTTTCTGTTTGTCTTCCTTATCTTAATAGATGAAGTAGAAAGTAAAGCAGGATTGCCAACCCTCACACATTCGGCACGAGACACATGTTTTCAGGCTCTGTCTCACGCTGTCATTCTGCCTATGTAAATCTCACGCCAAATTGGCAACCCTGCTTGCAAATGTTGTAAGTTTTAATACTACATTCAAACGATAAATACCATGTGGCGTAAATCGTAAAATGTAGCGCTTCTGTTAATGCCAGAGCCATTGAGAAACAGAGCTGCGACAAGCTTTGATCTCACCGGCGTCACCGTCACACGGTCACGACCTGTATGGCTCTTCACTAAATATACATGTATCTAGAAGATAGCAGATCATGCCTGCTTACTATATTTTTAAATGTGAAATTTAAAAAGTTAATAATTTACTTAATTTATTTAATGATACTTGTATAAGTACACACAATGAATGCAAGCAAATACTGAATTTAAACCAAGTTTAAAATGGTGCAAAAAAAGGCATTCAGCTGCATTTTTATCCAAAAATAAATAGACATGAAATCAAGATCTCACTCCAAGCTGAACTTCAAAGTTGGCAAATCTGAATAAAGTGGAGTAGTATTTTTGTATTATTCAAAATGGTTTATCATGGCTTTTTTAATAGTTCAGAATAAATAATTTAATGTGAGGTGTAATAAGGATTAGTCCGTTTGCTTGGTGGATTTAGAGCGTCAATTTTCATACAAAAGAAAAATAAATGAACGCCAGTGTGGACAATCCTGGTGATGAGCGTCAGAGCGACAATGTAACAATATTGGTACTGAAAGAAGTACCATGTGGTACTTTCAGGTTTTCACCAAATGACGATGCACAAGAAGTCATACTCTACAAGCAGTGCTTTGGCATTATCACAGCAGCACAAGGTAACACCACCCCTATCTACATCCACCTCAAAAATCACCACAAAATACAGTACGAGTTATCCATGAAAGACAAGGGAGCCACACCTAAAAATACCAGCCGCTTGAATGCACAAACTTCCTTAACTCAGATGTTACATGGTGCATCACCATACCCTGTAATTTCCCTACGGCACCAAGAGATAACAAATGCCATCACTCATCATTTAGCTAAAGACATGGCTCCAGTCAACACTGTTGAAAAAGGGGGTTTATGGCAATGATAAAGACTATGAACAAGGGCAATTCTCTGCCATCTTGCAGGTCTTCTCCTTCGATGTATTGGCAGGTCTATATGCCCAGAGTTGAATGACAGTGGAGAAAGAACTGCAACATGCACAGAGCTTCACGTCAACGGCAGACCTATGGTCAAGCCAAACTATGGAGGAGGCCAGGCCAGACACCTGACAACAACCTGGCAGAATGTCGAAGTCCTCAGTGATCAACAAGATGCTAACCCCGCTGTCAGACTACACTGATGCTTTCTCAGGAGAGCAGTATGTCACCATCTCTTCAGTCAAGCAGTCAAGTGGAAGGAAGACAAGGGGCAATATCCAAGACTGTCTGTGCTGGCAGAAAATACCTCTGTATCACTGCCACAAGTTTCCCATCAGAAAGGGTTTTCAGCACAGAAGGGAACATTGTAACATGCCTGCGTTCCTCTCTGAATTCTCAAAATGTTAATAGGTTAGTATTCTTAGCCAAGACCCTTTCAGGTTCTTGGTAAATTGGAGTGCCAAAAAAAAGCATGGGTGCTGTTTATTAGTTATTTTTATATATTTTTTTTGTCACTTTTAGGTCCAGCACTTTATTATAACGGAAAGCCCTATATAGACAGAATGTATTTATTTATTTATTTAATTAACTTGACTGCAATAAATGTTTTGGTTGTTTCAGTGATTCCTGATCTAAATTCCCATGGAGAAAAATTTAAGCAAGAATTGTGCAGCCCTAATGTCTGGAATATTTTATTTTAAAAAATATTACAACCTAAGCCTGGTTTATGATCATCTTCTGGGCTTGGCGCTGGCTAGGCAGAACTTCAGATTGTATGAACTCATCTGTTAAATCTTTGTATTTTAATTCCTGTACGCCCCCAATTTCTGTTTCTCTTTTCAGCAGATGCAATCCTGTCAGATCGTCCATCCACAAAGTTAACTTTTAAAAAAAAAAATTGCTGTCCTGGAGGGTCCAGTGAGTGATCTTACATCTTCAGATAAAATTGGATTTCCTCAAGTCATTGTTAGAAAACAAGCTAACTAAACTTTATAGCTAGCTTTATTAAAGTGGTCAGGGGACCTGTTCTGCCTCCACCTAAGCTTTGCCCACAAAAATGCATTTTAAGGCTGACTGCACCACTGCAGCACGATGAAGGCTACTGTAATTCGAAAGCGACTTAAAATGCAGCCTCCATTTTGCCGGCAAATGAAGGATACAACAGAAGTATCCTTCGCATCCTACCCTATCCCAGAATTCACACCGCACCAGTGATGACGGGACTTTGGTGACCTACGAATACACTTATAAATGTAAGTATTGTGTTTTAATTTGTTTGATAACTAGCGAAACAAATGTTAAAAGTCAGAGTTCTTTAAAAATGTGAACTTTAACAATTCCACTGCACAGATTAATTTTTTAGGTGGTCTGAGGAAAAAGTTCTGGGATTTATTAAATTGAGGGCTGAATATGATAATTCCTTTACTGGGGACAAAACTCTGTCAGTGTGCCTTGGAGGTAAGCTATTATTCATTTGTAATATTTCCACTAGGACCTCTTGTGTACACAACAATTAGCCCTCACCCTATTAAAGCCCACAACAATAAGACTAGAAAGTACATAAGTAAGCTGTTTAAGTAAATCTTGGCAAGTCTTTCGCTTGTATTTTTGTTTGTTTTTTTATTGTATTTTATTTGTTATTTTATTTATTTATTTATTTATTTATAGATTATTATTATAGTTATAATTATTATTATTTTTCTAGGTCAGTTCTGGAGAAAATGGGGCTGCTGGGAAACTTAAAAATGAAATAAATGAGGTTGTTCTGTACATTACTTTTGTAATTTAAGTTATTTGTAAATAAAGCAAAGTATTGTCTGTGCATTGTTTTATTGGTGTATTATAAGTTGAAACCTGTCAATAAAAGTCGTTTTGGAAATTGTTTATTTTTGCAAAGCAAGTTATAATTTGGAAATGACAAAAATTGTTCTATACATATTTTGGGCTCTAAAAAACATTTGAAAATGAAATGTGCTATACTAAAAGTACCTATTTTTCGTTTTTACAACTACAAAATAACTTCAATTCAACATCAGAAAAACAATAAACATTTAATTAACAATACATAAAACGAAAAAAAAAAAAAACATTATGTAATATTTAATTCAGCTGAGCAGGGGAGACCCTGGTGAAGCTGCTGGACCTGGATGGACTGCCACAATAGAGGGCCTGGCATGGCATCTGCCAGTGATACATCATCTCGATGGTCTCCAGAGTGTTTAAGTGCATATTTCTACTGTCAAGCACTTGGACTTTCAGTAACTACTAATAGCACATTGAGGCAAAACTGCATACATCTAAAACCTTAATTAAAAGTATTATCTTTCATACTATAAAGTACTTAAGGAATGAAGAGTAAAAAGTAAAGGTATGTATCCTGCGGAAAATAGCCTTATATATCTTGGTCTTGGAGTAATATTACTGCTGCACTACTCTGTACTGTATGTTGCATTTTACTTCTGAATATATTGAAGGTTGTTATATTATAAATACTTTATATAAGCTACTGTTGGGCATTTTAATGTGCAATATATTTTAATTAAATTCTCTTGTTTTAGCACTATTCTGGAGAAAATCGGCCTGCTAGGAAAGTTCACTCCCCTGCAGGCCAAAACAAATGTCAAGTCAAGTCAAGTCACCTTTATTTATATAGCGCTTTTAACAATACAGAATAGGAAATAGTGCATCAATAATGCAAAAGGGCAACAGTAAACACTCAATTTCCAATTAAAATGGCAGTTCATCATTGAATTCGATGATGTCATCATCTAGCTCAGTTCAGTTCAAATGGTATACGATATCATTTGAAAATTAGGTGTCCCCAACTAAGCAAGCCCGAAGCGACAGCGGCAAGGAACCAAAACTCTATCAGTGACAGAATGGAGAAAAAAACCTTGGGAGAAACCAGGCTCAGTCGGGGGGCCAGTTCTCCACTGGCCAGATGCAGAGGGCTCATCTGGTTCCCGTGGTCTTGTGCCAATGGCCATCTAGGTGATGAGATCTTCATTGGGGATCCGTCTCTGGTGTTAACAACAGGCATGGTGTATTGGCTCCATAGGATTGCAAGTGTCCAGGGACAAGAGAGGGAGCGGGAGGGAAATCCACTGCCGAAACTTGGCCATGGTTTGCCCTCACGGATGAGGTATTGGGACAGAGGCCTTCAAACAACCCCCCTGTAATTGCCTCCATCCCTGAGGACAAACCAGGAGACTAGCTCAACAGTGGCTAACTAAGAAGAGGAGCCAGATCCAGTCCCAGTCCCAGTCCCGGCTCTAGCATCAGCCACCAAAAAATGAGGCTGTGAGGCTGTGAGCGCCTATGCTCCTCTGTGCTACTTTAAGAGTGCGGTATAATTTAATTAACTGTACATTTCAGTATTTGCTCTTGTACCCCCTCCGTCACTTCATTTTTGAGAACCACTGATCTAAGGCATGGGCGAAGATTAACAACTTATTTTTTGGGCTTTTTGTTGCAATAGGACAGTAGAGAGATGACAGTAAAGAGCTGGGAGGAGAGAGGGGAGTGGTTGCAGGAGCGGTTGCGCTATATAACAACACACTAACCACGAGGCTATTGGCACCGACAACATTTGAATTATTTATTAATAAATTAGTGTTTTTTGAATAAGTATTTCAAAAATGAAGTTGGTCCTGACTCGCCATCTCCTCATTGGATGTGTCTTTAGAGAGAAATCATCTTTAGGGATTTTATAGTGAAAGAGTTTTTGATTTGAATTATTTCATTTCAAAGTAGTAAATCAAAGCTTTCTACAAATATGTTTATTCAATTCAATTCAAATTTATTTGTATAGCGCATGAACTCCTTGAGCTCATGAGGGAGGACATGCACCATCAGAGAGAGACCGAAGAGAGGAGAGCAGGGAGCAGATGGATAGACTCTTTTTCTCTTCTTGAGAAAATTATTGAAAAAAGTAAAAGTTCATTAAAGCAGTTTTTGTTTGTGTGTGTGTGTAATGTTACTCATAATTTGTCAATATTCTGTACACAGTTTATTTTTGGGAAGTAAAAGTGAAATGACAACGTTGTTGTTTAAATTATTTATATTTGGAACTAACCTATTCAATGGCTGTAGACCATTTATTTTTACCAAGACATTTGTAAATAATAGACACAAGAAACTGTTCTTGAAATGTTATTTTTGTAATGTAAGTTATAATTTGTAAATGAAAACTTGTTCTATACATTTTCTGTTTTGGCACAAAATTTTAAATTGTAAATGAAATTAAATTATTAGTTTAATCTACTTCTTACAAGTATGTCCAACATAACATTTACAACATCAGAAAAACCACATAACTGAAAATTAACAGCACATAAAAGACTGGGGGAAAAACAATAAGAGATGCTTTCATTGAGCTGAGCAGGGACACCCATTTGGAGCTGCTGGACCTGGAGAGGCTGCCACAATAGACACCCTGATAAAACCTCTCTGCCAGTGAGACATCATCTGGGATGGTCTCTAGAGTGTTTGAATGCATATTTCCACTGCATTGTCTACCAAGGGGTTTGCTGGGCTGACTCGATTGATGGCTGTCATGTTGCTGAGATGTTTTAAGAAATAGGAAAGGACTAAATTAACTCACAACCTTGTTTTTGCTACTGAGTGGAGACACATGACTACATGCAGCATGGTGGGAACCACCCTTTCTGAGTGGTCTACAGACAAGGCAGAAATGGATTCACACTCCATTTACAGCTGTTACAACAGCCATCACTGACCTCCAGAAGACTGACCTGACATTTTACAAACTGCTGGGGACCCAGTCAAGTAGACGTGTGTGTTTTTAAAGTAGAGTAGTGTGTGTGTTTAAAAGGTTACCAATGGGGATCTCAGCTCAAACTTAAATCAACATCTTAATACAGGTCAACAGGTGCTCTCTGCTACCATTAAACACAACTGTATTGCAAATACATAAAAAAAATAATTTGCATTCAAATCAATTGTTCTTTGGGAAAATAGTTCTGACTGAACTTTATTTGTCATTGCTTTTGGACAAACATTTTGACTATAAAGTGTAACAGCTGAACAACTGAAACATTGAACTCATAGAACTAACAGGGTTCCTACGCTTCTTGAAAGTACTTGAATATCACACACATGGATTCAAGGCCTACGATACTTTAATTCTTAATACATCTGCAGGAAAGCAGACTGTAGCTGCTGGCTAGGTCACCAAGACATGTGATTGTAGATGCAGATTATGTGGCCTGTGCATATATGTTACATTCAGGCTTTGTGTTTGATTTAAGTTATTAAAGGGTATGAGGCAGTTGTAGCCATCCATCCTGGTGAAAAAAACAGCATATGCTGGTAGGTATGTTTTGATGCTGGGACGCTGGTTAGGTATGTTTTGATGCTGGTTTAAGCTGGTCCTTTGCTGGTTTATGCTGGTCATGTTGCTGGTCAAGGACTGGTTGCTGGTGGCACTTTTGCAGACTGTTTACCAAGTAAGACTCCACAACATTGATGTAGGTCTTCAGTTTAGAATGAGGTGTAAAATCCTTGACCAAAGCTCTGAGCAAAGCCAGTGAAAAGTCCTGTTTTGGAGTATCTATTCTGTCAGCCAATGTGTTATTGCATTAACATCATGTCTCTCTGACAGCATTTGCACAACTGAGACACTTGAGCTCTCATCATCTGCCAGAACGCCCTGATATTAGAAGATATGGCCAGACATGCCGTTAGGTCTCTGTAGTTTCCTCACTACTGAGCCAGTTGCATCAAAACTCACAGTAGAGTTAGTAGATGTTTTCGATAATGACTTGTACAAATACATTTGTGTTTTACTCCAATAGTGACATAAAATGACAGGGGGCAGTCATGGCCTAATGGTTAGAGAGTTGGGCTTGTAACCCAAAGGGTGGTGATTCCCGCACCGGCAGGAATTGAAGGTGGGGGTAAATGAATAGCGCTCTTTCCACATTCAATACCATGACTGAGGTGCCCTTGGCACTGAACCATTCCGGGTGTGTGTGTTTGTTCACTTCTCACTGCTGTGTGTGTGCACTCGTGATGGGTTAAATGCAGAGGATCGATTTTTGAGTATGGGTCACCATACTTGACAATAGGTCACGACTTTCACTTTCAAAATCATGCCCAGTCCATTGTCTTTAATGCTACCAGTGTGAGGTGCACTGTATTTGAACATCTGCAGTGGCATGTAGGATCCTTGTCGCCTAATTGCTTTGCATTTGCTTGCATTGTTTTGCGCAGGATGGCCAAGTTGACCAATGGCTTGGCCAGGATCCCAGGTTCTCAGTCACATGTAATGTGAATGTGGCCACAACACTCCTTACAGTTGTCTCTGATTTCTATGTATTTCTCTGTGACTGATGGATAGACCTCAGCCCTGTTAAATGCAAATGTGCAGGGACTTTTCACTTCTTGCTAAATGTGGTGATTCATCATA